>NC_066363.1:93459113-93539113 GCF_013377495.2 Cygnus atratus
TCCATGTAATTTTCTCAATTCAGTTACATGAATATTCTGAAGGAAGATTGTTGTGGTGCTTACCTCAAATTACGTATACTTCTTTGAATCATTTTTCTGATTTTACTGTGAGAGTCATTCTGAAGGAAAATTAAAAGGATTTCAAGATTTTATGTTTGTTTGCCATTAATGGCATCAGCTAAAAAGTCAGTCTTAAGTCAATTTGATTTCCTTATTATTTTTTTGTTTGTTTCTTTGTTTCCTTCAGTTCTGAGTTGATACAGCTTAGAGATACACTGTTAAAGTCTTAATCATACAAAGTTATAACTATCTCAAACTACAAGTGTATAAATGTAAATGCTCTATAAAATATGGAATTCTAGTGTCAGAGCTGTCTGTTGTTTAGATATTTTCTAAACATATTTTATCATACTTTGTGTAGCACAGATTTCAAAATCCAACTCTATCAGATTGCTAGTACTAGAGATAATTCCAGGGGATGGTGCTCTTGGCACTTCTTTTTTCTCACATATTAGCTCTGCAAAAAATGCAAAATATGCCATAAAAAGTCACTGATAGGAATGAAAGAATGTGGTGGACTGTTATTAAAAATAAAATCAATAAAAATAATAATATTAATAATAATTAAAAATAAAAATAAAAATAAAAATAAACCTTCTGAATATTTTTCCTTGAAGAATTCTTGTTTAAAAAGTACTGATTAGTACTTTTTTCTTTAATTTACACTAAAAGAGATAATTAAGCACTACATTGTTTCATTTTAGATATACAACAACAAAAGTGCTGGCACATTTTCTCCTAATCTGTGCCTTCTCACTTCACCAAGCCTTCTGATGTCTTTCCAGTTTGGAGCTCCTGCTTAGATAAAACAGATGACTTTCTGGGCCTGCTTCTGCTAACAGCAGGCAGGAGCAACGGTGACTGATTGGTTGAAACATGAGGATTAATGGGTATTTATATTTCATTAAATTTTATGCTCACTGGAGAATAATGTATCACTCGCAGATATTGAAACATATGTCAACCCTATCCACTTACATATAATTCAATTTGACTTAAATGCATTGATCAAATTTTATTAAAGTCCAATATATCTTCCAAAAAGGCCTGCTAACACAATATTGCTGCTTCACATTCATCAGATAAAAGGAGGCAATTGTGTTGTAATTCTATTTATACAATTTTTCGGGAAAAGAGAGGTTATTGTGAAGCGAATACTCATTACAAGGTGACTGGTGCTGGCTGAAGGACTTGAGACTGAGATTATTAAGAGAATTCTCAAGTGGTGCCCTTTAGTTAAAATTACCCAGGGTGGGTCATGCCTGTTTTCATCCCCAGTGGAAAAGAGAGATCAGCATTGTTAACGATATTATCCAGGAAAGTTTGCCATGCCATATTTTGGAGTATGCTAACAATTTATTCATGTTTTAGTTGTTTTCTGAAAAGCCTCTTTTATGAATCATGTATAACTGCCTTTCAAAAACTACTTTTCAGTATTTGTTCCTTTTTTTCTTTTTTTTTTTTCCTCTGCACTCATTTTTATTTGACTTTTGCAATTACTCTCACTGTGATAATTAAGAAAAAAGTAAAAATGTTTCTGTCTTTGATTCTGCACAGGAAGGGAGGAAGTCCCTCTCTCAAAAGACCTGCATCAATAATAGGATGTTTCTCAAGAAACCTTAAAAAGATGGAGAGCAACTTTTTGCTCAGGCAGACAATGACAGGACAAGGCAGAATGGTTTTAAACTAAAAGAGGGGGAGAGATCTAGATTAGAGGTTAGGAGGTAATTCTTCGTTCAGAGTGTGGTGAGGCACTGGAACAGGTTGCCCACAGAGGCTGTAGATGCTCCATCCCTGGAGGTGTTCAAGACCAGGTTGGATGTGGCCATGGGCAACCTAATCTGGTGGGTGGCATCCCTGCAGGGGGAATGTAACTAGATGATATTTAAGCTCCCTTCCAATCTGAACCATTCTATGATTCTATGATTAAATGCTTGTGTTTAGACTCTTGCCTGCAGTTCTTAGTGGGTAGAATAGGAGTAAAAATCACAGAATCACGGAATCACAGAATTGTAGGGGTTGGAAGGGACCTCCAGAGATCATCGGGTCCAACCCCCCTGCCAAATGAGGTTCTCTAGAGCAAATTGCACAGTAGGCGTCCAGATGGGTCTTGAATATCTCCAGAGGAGACTCCACAACCTCCCTGGGAAGCCTGTTCCAGTGGTCCGTCACCCTCACTGTGAACAATTTCTTTGACATATTGGTGCAGAACTTCCTGTGCTCCATTTTGTGGCCATTGCCCCTTGTCCTGTCCCCACAAACCACTGAAAAGAGGTTGGCCAAATCCCTGTCTCCCACACTTCAGGTATTTATAAACATTAATAAGATCCCCTCTCAGTCTTCTCTTCTCAAGGCTGAACAGATCCAGATCTCTCAGCCTTTCCTCATAGGGAAGATGCTCCAGGCCTCGTATCATCTTTGTGGCCCTCTGCTGGACTCTTTCCAGGAGATCCCTGTCTTTTTTGTTCTGGGGAGCCCAGAACTGGACACAGTACTCCAGGTGAGGCCTGACCAGGGCAGAGTAGAGGGGGAGGATCACCTCCCTTGACCTGCTGGCCGCGCTCCTTTTAATGCATGCCAGGATCGCATTGGCCTTCTTGGAGACCAGGGCACATTGCTGGCTCATGGCCAACCTGTCGTCCACCAGGACCTCCATCTCCTTCTCCACGGAGCTCCTCTTCAGCAGTTCATCCCCAAACCTGTGCTGATACAAGCTGTTGTTCCTTCCCATGTGCAGGACTCTACACTTGCTCTTGTTAAACCTCATTTGGTTTCTTCCTGCCCAGGTCTCCAGCCTGTCCAGGTCTCGCTGAATGGCAGCACAGTTTTCTGGCATGTTGGCCACTCCTCTCAGCTTTTTATCATCAGCATACTTGCTGAGGGTGGACACTATTCCCTCATCAAGGTCGTCGATGAAGATGTTGAACAAGACCAGACACAGCACTGTCCCCTGGTGAACACCGCTAGTCACAGGTCTCCAGCTGGAGTCTGCGCCACCGATCACCACCCTCTGAGCTCGGCCAATCAGCCAGTTCTCAACCCACCTTACTATCCACTCATCTATCCCACACTTTCTCAGCTTTGCTAGCAGGATATCATGGGAGTCAGTATCAAAAGTCTTGCTAAAGTCAAGGTAGATGACATCTACTGCTCTCCCCTCATCTACCCAGCTGGTGATGCCATCATAGAAGGCAACGAGGTTGGTCGAGCAGGATTGCCCCTTGGTGGATCCATGCTGACTACTCCTCATAACCTTCTTCTCTTCCAATAGCTTGGAGATGGCATCCAGAACAAGCTGTTCCAACAGATTTCCAGGAACAGAGGTGAGACTGACTGGCCTGTAGTTTCCTGGATCCCCCTTCTTGCCTTTCTTGAAGACCGGAGTGACATTGGCTATCCTCCAGTCTTCAGGCACCTATCCTGTTCTCCAAGACCTGTCAAAGATGATAGAGAGTGGTTCAGCAATCACCTCCGCCAGTGCCCTCAGCACACGTGGATGCACCCCATCAGGGCCCATGGATTTGTGTGCACTGAGCCCACTCAGACACTCCCGAGCCACTCCCTCCTCAACCAGAGGGGAGCTCTCCATTTCCCAGACTCTTTCTCCTCCCTCCAGGGTCCAGGAGTCCTGGGTGTGGGGGGAAGGGTAGTCTTTGAAGCAAAGACCGAAGCAAAGAAGGCATTCTGTATCTCTGCCTTCTCAGCGTCCCCCATTACCAAGACACCCCCCACGTTTAGCAGGGGACCAACATTATCTCTAGACTTTCTTTTACTGTTTACATACTTAAAAAAACCCTTCTTATTATCCTTTATGTCTTTTGCAAGCTTCACCTCCAGGTGGGCTTTAGCCTTCCTCGTCGCATCCCTGCAGACCCTGACAACACTTCTATACTCCTCCCAAGAGGAGAGGCCTTTTTTTCACATTTTGTAGACCTTCTTCTTCCTTTTGATCTTGTTGATGAGCTCCTTGCTCATCCATGCAGGTCTCCTGCCCCCCTTCCCCAATTTCCTACTCTTTGGGATGCACTGATCCTGAGCTTGGAAGAAGTGCTGTTTAAACGTTGCCCAGCTCTCACAAGCACCCTTGCCTTCTAGTAATCTAGCCCATGAGATACCCCCAAGTAGGCCCTGGAAGAGGTCGAAGTTGGCTCTCCGAAAGTTCAGGGTAGCAATCCTACTTTTTGCCTTACTTCTTCCACCAAGTTCCATCTTGAACTCCACCATCTCATGATCACTGCATCCCAAGCTTCCCCCAACCTTCACATCCCTAACAAACCCATCCCTGTTGGTAAGAAGAAGGTCCAGAAGATGAGGGTTTAAGCTTCTTAATAAGAAAAAAAATAAAGACTATTTAAAAGCATGATACAGAAGAATCATTTAGTCCTCACTCTCAAATTATGAGGGAGCTGCTGGTTTAATGTCTTAGGAAGCTCTTCATTTGTTTCTGTCTCATGTGTTATCAGGGGCTAAACTGCCTGTGCACCAATGCAGAAATGAGCATCTCAGCACAAGGCCGTCAAAGAAAAGGTCAGTTTCTAGCCTGGAGTAGAAAGGGCATTGGCCCAGAAAGATGTTGCAAAATGAAAGTAAGAGAGTCTAGGAAACTTAAAAAACATGTTTTCTTCATGTGTGATCCCAGCACATCACCTGAACTAGTGTCCTACCTCAGCAAAGCTTGAAATCTTAGCGTTAAGGTTACTTTACTGGGAACCTTACTGCTTACTTCAAATAAAGTATATTAGAAATATACTAATTAACCTGGGAAGCCTCCCCCACATAAAGGGAGTCTTATCCCCAACTAATGTTTCTTACTTTTGCTTTACTTACTTCTTATTTCTCATAGGTGCTATTTTGTGCTGTGATGACTATCAGTATTCTCTTGTGGATATAGTAAAGATTGCTCTGCAGTTTGGTTGCATTTGTCCCAGAAATAAATAATTTCAAAATCAGTCCTTCCCCTCAACTAATCTTTGAAAATCAGAATATTTCTGTAAATTATGAAGAATGGTATTAAATTAAGTAAAACTTTCATGAATACTTCCCTAATATATTTCTGTGTTCTTATCAGCTCAAATATAGTCATTTTGCTGGCTTCTACATGACAAGAAGAACCAGAAGATACCTTTTCTTCATTCTTGGAGAAAAAGTTCATTTTTACAAACACTGAATTTAATTTTATTATATTGAGTAACATTTTTATTATATTGAGCAAATTTAAGTACATTCTTCAATAGAAATTTTAAATAACATCAAAATAGTGATGGTATCTCCTTGTTATCACAGCCCATACAAATCCATTAAAAATACTTTATGCAAATCACCAACCAGTCTCTTTTTGTGAGGCTGATCCTTCTGTCAAGACATGTGGTCCTACTCTTCTGCATATGTGTATTTAGCTTTTCCCAAACAAACTAAAGGTCCTTTGTCCACTTGTGGGGTATAGGAAGGTATCAGAAGTGATGAGCAAGCATGCTCCAGACTTGAGCATGTTACAGTATTTTGTGTATTTGAAGATAAATTTCCCCCTTTTAGATAGCAAATGTGACAATTTCTTGACATTTGCTCTGTTTCTTCGTTTTCCTTTAAGATGTCTAGCATTCACTCCAAGCACTAGGACTTTCAAAGGCAGTCTGTAGATGTTTCTGAGATTAACTCTTTGCCATGCCTAAATTAGCTGAACTCTTCAAAAGCATTTCCTAGAACTTTACACAGACAATGGGTTTGTGCAGGTCACATAAACTCACGTATTTGTGAACATATTTGTTACCTTTAGCATGTCCATACTTCAGGTTTTCTATACTCTAGAACAATTTGTGCAGCTCATCAGATACTGCCAGATCAGCATATTCTTGCATGTAAACTTGGTTTAAAGTATGTTTGCAATACTATGTGTATGGGCTTCAGAAAGGAATAAACCAGTACAAGAGAATATTTCCGGGTCCTAAAACTGCTTCTGCACTATGAATCCTGCCAGACCACAGCTAGAAATTGAAGTACAGACTTAAACTTAAAATTCTTTGCACAGCTTGGAATAATGGAATAGCTGATGTAGGACAGGACGGGAGAAGGTTATGTTGTCAATCTCCTGCTCAAAGCGGGGTCACCCATGAGGACCGATCAGTTTGCTCAGGGCTTTGTCTAATCTGGTCTTGAAAACTCACAAGAATGGAGACTCCACAGCCTCTTTGGTTCATGTGCTCCAAATATCCTCAGAGCAACAATTTATTTACTATAATCCCTATATCCAATAAGAGCTTGTTTTGTTGCAATTTATGACTATTGTCTATCATTACCCTGCCACGCACCTGGGTAAAGAGACTGGATTCATCTTCACAGTAACCTCAATGTTCTCATAGGTATTGGAAGAATGGACTTAGTCTTCCAACACCTACTCAGCCCCAGGCTGTACAAGCCCTGTTCACTTAGGCTTTCCTTGCAGGGCATGCTTTTAAAATAGATAAATAAACAAATAAAAGGAAACTGACTGTGTGAGATGCTTTCCACAGACTGATGAAAGCAAGCAAATGTACAGATACATACTGATAATGTGATAACATGACATAGCCTATTACAGTTAGATGTTGAAACAGTGGCTTGGGTGGAACATTCAAGGCATATTGCCACTCCTTAGCCTTCAGTGCTTAATAAGAAAACCACTCTGACAGACCTGCTCCTCTGAAAGTGTCAGTATCACACCACATTATGATTTAGTTAAAAGACATATGAGAAATACACATAAATGTGAGCTGCCTCTTCTCCTATTGTCATTAATTTGGTGATAAAATATTTAAGGGAGGATCAGGCACAGAAGCTGACACAACTTCTAGAAAAAGAAAAAAAAAAATTGACCAGAGATAAACAATAGCTGATTTGGATGAGCCAAGTCAAACTGTTCATGAGCTTTCCACTTCCCATTTCCAATGGACTTTTTTTTTCTGTTCTTATGCCCCCTTCTCTTTTGTTTCTTGTCAATGCATACTAACATAACTGTGTGCAAGAAGTTAAGAGCTCAGTTGTATGTTCTCACAGCCATGCTAGGTATGGTTCAAATTCACTCATACTAGTATTTCTGTTACATATACTTTTCACTCAGTAGATCAGGAAGCAGAAACAGTAACCCGTGGCTCATCTGTGAGACTATCACATGACATGCAGCACGTCATTTAAACAATCACAGCCAGTCATCACATCCGGAGAATTGATATGGAATGTTAAATGAGCATAAAGGATTGCCTCTAGTCACCCCATAAATTAGAAATTTAATTACTATTTTTAAGCTGATCTTCTCATAGATACACCACAAAACAAAATGAATCAACAACAAAGTCTGTTTTTTTTTTTTTTCTAAAGCAAATGATTTCTTGTAAATTATTCACTCAAATGTAATAATATGGACATCAAAGTGTTAATTGTGCCATAGCTGTCTATGACTTTTGGAAAAAAATAAGTTACTTTTACTCATTGCTAATTTTTTTATTTTTTATTTCTTTACTGTTATAAGACCCATGAAAAAAATCATGTTTCACCAAATTGAGTATAAACATTTTCCTGACTGTAGTGCTTCCTTTGGTGACTAGCACAACGTTATACAACTGCTCTGATGAGTCATGTTTTGGGGCATTTCTTCCAACATTTCTTGGGAAATCCCTTCCAATCTGGGATATTCTACGATTCTATTGAGAGGGCACTGAAACAATCTCTCCAGGGAAGTGGTTAGGGCACCAAGCCTGCCAGAGTTCAAGAAGCAATTGCACAACATTCTCAGACATATGGTTTAATTTTTAGGTAGTCCTGTGTAGAGCCAAGAGTTGTACTTGATGTTCTGTGTGGGTCCCTCCCAACTTGGAATATTCTATGATTCTATACAGATACTTGAAATATCACTCAATAAAGGGAGAAAGTGTATCATCATGTAAAACAGTGGAAACCAATGGGAGGCGAGAGGCCACATGCTACTCTTTGACACTACAGGCCAATGGGGAGAGTATAATCAGAGACTAAGGCGAGACAGAAGGAATTTTAAACAGCTTCAGTTTATCAGTGGTTATCAGAAATAATTATAAATCATTTCATATTATCCTTTTCTATTTGTTCGTTTCTGCTCAGCTTCCAATGAGAAAAACAAACAAGCTACATGAAAGTCTTTCACTCAGCAAAAAACTGTTTTAAATTAACTGCCAAATTGAAGCAATGTATCTTATAGGGAAGTTAATTGCCTTTATGAAGTTAAGGAAATCTTGGTGCAACCTTACCGTTAATACCACTATACACAGAACAAAAGAGATGCAATATATGATGTGGTGTTGTTATATAGAATTTAAATAGCATGAATTTGGTATGAATGCACTCATCAAACATGAAGATATGAAGACATTAAGCAGATCGTGTCATGACTTATGAAGGACAAACTGTTTGCTTTTCTTTATAAATAAAGAAAAAGCAACATTCATGCATCTTTAACTCATATGTAGACCCTTTCTCTAGTAAAAACAAGGCCATTCTATGCAAAATACAGCTTTACACTTGAAATAGGAATATTTTAAATGCAAAATTGTCATTTATATTAGAATCTTATTATAAAGTGAATCATGCCTTCTCTAAGAGATTTTTAGGTGTTTTCATTATAACACTACCTTTGACATCTCTTGTTCACTTGCACCCTCATTACATCAATCAAGATTAACCTAATATGGAATTCAAGCAAGCAATCTCAGTTATCCTAAAAATGGGTTATATTTTTATGTTCTCTCTAATAATTTATTCAATTTAAATCTATACTCATCTAAATCTGTAGTTCCAGAGTCTTCTAATTATGCTATCTTTTCCTTGGAAGTTGTGTGATGAAGACTGACAAAAACCAGTAAAAGTCTTTAGTTCCAAGTAGTATCAACAGTGTCACCAACTGTGCATCATCAAAATGAAGTGGAACATCCAAAGATCTACTAGATACAGTGAAGCAAAAGGATATTGCTCTTTTATTTGCTGTAAAAAAATACAGTTGCCAGATTTAGAGAATGTATCTTTCCTCTTAATACTTCATTTTGATTCCTCTACAAGTACACAGACAACAATATACCTTTTCTCTCCTGAAGACTTTCCAGAGTCACCTTTGTTGCTCGAGTAATCTGCTGACTTTCCATTTGGTCCATCCTCCTCCAGCTGATGTCATTATTGTCACCAAAGTCAATAGTATTTGGCAACAGAAGTATGTGATTTCTCTTACAGAGTGCCCATTTTTTGTGGTCATGACCCCAAGAGTTTTTTGGACTAAGAAGTTACACTGTGTGGTGCTCTTTATGATAAAAGCATCAAGCTTTCATGGTCTTTGAAGGTAATTCATCAGGCAAATTATTTATGTGAACTCTTGTGCCCTACCTTAATTTGCTCCAGCTGAGAGGTAGGGATCATTTCCCTAGAAATCTTTCTACAGAGTGCATCTACCAAAATCAGTTCTAAATGTAAACAGGTTACTTCAAATTTTAAAATAAACTGTTGGTGAATATTGTCTTTAGGTACAGATCCCAGGCAACACTCATCACTCAACATTCCTTGCATTATCATCTAGTTTTCTGTGACTTGGTTAATCCAACCACCATGTGCTGTTTCCCTCATATGCTTCTGTTAGTGGGCAGTCACCTTCATCTTGTGTCCACAACCCTGTTCTTCACAGACATCTATTTTTAATCCAGCTTCTATCTTAATGTTGGAAGCTTCTGCTATACTGTTGCTTTCTTTCTTTCTGTTCAATTTATTTTTTCTGTTAAGATGAGCACTTAGAACATTACATAGTCCAGATTTAATTCAGAATACAGTTGGCCTCAAAGTCACGGGACCAGATCTTTGTGTTTTTCTTTAATTTTCTATATTTTGTTATTTAAAAAAAATCATAATTTCTTATTTAATAAGACAATTGCATAATTTTTGGGTGACGCTGACTTACAGTGGGCACAGGAAAGAGAGAATACTTGCTCAGGTACCCATACACATCTATATTGAGATGAAGCAAAGTACCACCATCAGGCCATCTGTATTCAGTCTGTAACAGCACATTTCCAAATTGGCTACCATTTGCAAGCAAAAAATCCCAGAACCTCCTCCAATGATGCTGAAGTCACCAAATCACTCAGTGCAGTCTCAGAGTTTTTTCTGCAGTTCAAGCCTATCTCTTTTTAAATTTATAGAGGTTGTTCACTCAGGTACAGAAATGATACTCTAGTTGGGACTTGGAAAAAGAATGGGTGTCTATCTATCCCTGCTTCCTCCCCTCTCATCAACCCGTAAAATTCCAGTGGAGGTTGCTTCTTCCTTGACATGATGAGTCTTTTCCTGAGTTACTGCTCTCAAGGGCTGATCTTGTGCTGTTGAGACCAGAAGGACTGTTCTCAAGGGCTCAGGTAAAGGAAAACTCCGTTATCCCAAGAAGAGCTGGCAGAAGGCAGAAAAGGCTGAAATACTGAGTTGACTTTCAAGCTAGTGGCAGGCACACCTGGTATCCTTCCCATTTCCAGTTTTTTACCTTTCCTGATAGACTATGCAAATGTTTCTTAATATTTCTTCTCAAGCTGTTATAGGTACAAACTATCCAGATATTTAGATACTACTGTATCTAATAGGATGCTATCAATCTTTTATAGTAAGAGAATACATAAATTATAAACAAATATGTCCTTTGGTATAGAGGAACAGCATAATGATCAAAGACACACAATAGAAATGTATTTGCTTCTACAGTAAGCTTTATTCCCTCAGCACTCAGTCTGTAGTGGTGGACAGGCAGTGAGCTGTCAGTTTTTGTTCTGTCTGTCACACTACACTTACCTCCTGTTGTTTTAAGTAATCAATATGGGGGCTGAAATCACCTACCACTACCTCTGCTACCTACTGTTTTGTCCACTCATAAATTATGAATCCCTGCACAACATCAAGTCTACAATTTCGATTGCATTTGCTAATCATTGATCAATAATTCAAAAGCCTCTTCTTCTTCAAGGGTCCCTAGTTTCCTGTAACATATGGCATAAGGCTGACAGTGTTCACGAGACTATTCCCTCATCACAAAGCAGATACAGGGAAAAAAAAAAAAATTGTTTAAAGTTGTTTCTTTTTTTTTTTTAATATTTTTCTGAGACTGACTTTGTAATTTTTTATTATGTTCTCAGGTTGCTACAATTAATGTCTGCACAAGCACTGTAGCTTTTGTATAAAAGTAGCTTCTAAGTTTTTCAGTTTTACACTTTGAGAAGACATGCCAATTATCATCCAATCTGTGTGGTTCAGTTTTACAATGATAACGATCGCTATACTTACTTTTAAGTTGGACTATATTTCCCTTTTTCAGAAGTCTTATTTTCCATGTTTATGTTATGTTGTTAATTCCTTATAAAATATCATGAAAATAAGATAAAAAAACAATCTTTATTTTGTGCTCCTGTAAATACATAAACATGAACACAGTGACCAATAGTCTTTCAGAAGTGAAGTTCTTAGCCATTACAAGAATGCTTTCTGCAGTGCCTCTTTCTCTAAGATTGCTTTATTAGCTGTTTTACAGCTAGAGTAGGACCATGAATAATAAATATCATCAAACAGAATGGTTCTGATTACTTTTCCATGGAAACCTGTTAAAAGGCCAAATCCTGAAAACGCTGATGTACAAAAATTCACTTCATGAATAATCTGTATGGATTGAGTAAAGAAGGTGCAAGTTTAGACCTGCTAATATATTTGACTGTGTTCATGACTGGCCTAAACAGGCCGAAACACTTCCAATTCCCAAACTTTTTTCAGTCCTTTGTTCTATGACTTTAATTTGAGAAGAGATACAAAAAGGCATGTTTAAACTGTGTTGCATAAGACTCCTTTAATAAAACAAACATTTTTATTTTGTATTTCATTGGTTAAGAAGCTAAATATAAGTATATAAATAAAAATATTATAGTCATACTGTCTGATACTTTTTAAGAAAAGTTATTTCACTTTATTTTTATCTATTCCTCTAAGGTTTCAAATACTCACTTAAAAAGTTACAAGTCTTGTAGTAAAACTGCTAACATTACCATTATGTTTTTCTAGGCGACTAGGCAGTGTATGTTTAGCTTGAGATGATCTGACATGTTTCTGAAGTTTGTACTTTCTTAAATCATTTCTTTCAGCTGGAATATAGCTGTAAACAGCAGCCATAGATATAGTCAGTATCAGAGTGCCCACGAGTTTTATTATGTTGGAAGCTTACTGGAGATTTAAAGGCAATAAATTGCAAGGTAGTTTACAAGAAAAATCAAACATTAAAAATATTCACCTTTAGTTCCTACTAAAGCTTGTGTTAAAATAGTATTAACAGAAACCCTTTCTACTGAAAGGGAAAAAAAAAAAAAAAAAAAAAAAAAAACAAAAAACACTTGTCTGTAGTTTAAACCTGATTTCCAACATTATAGCCAGCTTTTGAGACTAATATCCCTGATATTCTTGTTTAGAACTATTTTTTTTTTCAAGTGTGTTTTTAATGCCCAAATGATAGTTCTCTGATCAGAATAAAGATAAGACATCATCTCACCATGTTAAAAAGTTAGTCAAAGTAGCTTATATATGACAATATGTTTGTGGTTTGGTTTGGTTGGTTTTGGTTGGTTGGTTGGTTAGGTGTTTTGTTGTTGTTAGTGGTAGTGGTGGTGGTTTTGTTTGTTTGTTTTGTTTGTGTTTGTGTGTGTGTGTGTGTGTGTGTTGGGGGGGGGCATTATATGTGTCTTTTGGCACGTAATAAAAATTAAGAAATAATTTCTGCCCTACATAGTATACACATGCATTTTTGTCATGCAGGGTAACATGAATTTAACAGTTAGAGGAACAGAGGGAAGACAAGAAGAATGGTAATGAGATGATGCAGGTGCATAAGATAAGAATTTTCCTAATCCAATAATTAGGAAAATGAAAGTGGGTCCTGACTAGATCAGATTATTGGAGAGTTAAATGTGGTTCCACAGACATCTAGTTATGAACACTCCTTATTTTTCCTATCTTTTTCTACATGAAAAGCTCATCGATCCAAATTATAATTAATTATTGCATTTATTTATTTATTTATTTATTTATTACTTTTTGGTGTTTTTTTGTTTGTTTGTTTGTTTGTTTTTCACAGTATAACTAAATGATGCTGAAATCAGGTAATATGATTAAAAAAAAAGAAAAGAATATCTCAATAATATTTTGAAAGAGATGTTCCAGTTCATCTGAAATTATTGTGTAAAAGTGGAGAATTAGTAGCACTCAAATCCTGAATTGGAAGTCATGTGTACAACTCTGCAATCTCTCGTTAATGTCTCTGCTTTCAAGTGCAAATTTTACCTTTTTCCATGTTTACCTGCTAAAGGACTTCTTTTCAGCACTTTCTGTTAATCTACTAACTTCTATATTTGGGTCAATCATGTCAAAATCAGTTTTGTTCAATCCCCATTTTGTATTTATGGCAGTACTTTCAGTAATCTTATTCTAGCATATTTTAGAGTCTTTGGTATTGGTAGTGGAATGGGCTGTCCACAGAGCACAGATGGAAGATTGGCCTGCATTTAGCAAAGATATTGCTGCTTGACAAAATTAAGTATAAAAAACTAATTGTGTTCTGAACTATTTGTTCCTGACACTTCCTGAAGACAAAAAGGTTTTTACTGTGAGGGTGGTACTGGAACAGGTTGCTTAGAGAGACCATAAAGTCTTCATCCTTGGAGATATTCAAAAGCTGTCTGGACATGGTCCTGGCCAACTGGGTCTGGGTGACCCTACTTGAGCAGGGGGAGGTGGACAAATTGACCACCAGAGGTCCCTTCTAACCTCAACCCTTCTGTGATTCTAAATCTGCACTCTTTCTCTCTCCTTAAATACAATAAAACATGATTATTTGGTCTATTAAAGCTGTTTCAGAACAAATTTCTGATACATTTACATATCTGTTCAGAACCAGATTTCAGATACATTTACATGACAGCAAATATTTTTAAGAAATCCTGATTTGTTCAAATCTGTAATCTTAAATTGCTACAACTAATTTCTAAAAAGTAAATGCATCATCTAAGTAACTATTCTGGAGAGTGAGTCATGTTTTGTTTGTTTGCTTGTTTGTTTTATTATTATTAATAATAATATTAGCCATTTCCTGGGTGATTATAGACATTGCACTTTAATAAATACACTTCTGATAGAATTGGTGTCATAGATTACACTGATCATAACAACTGGGATATCTTATCTAGATGAAATGAGGAGGAACTCACCTAACAGAAATATTCTTTTTGTTTTGTTTCATTTTGGTTTTGTTTGTTTGTTTTTTATTCCTTGTTTTTTCTTTTTCTCCTACAGAGAAAAGTGTTGTAACAGCTATCATGTAGAAGAAATACAGATAAGAAAGCTAAGCATGAAATGCAAGTTGAAATTGCATTACAGAAAGAAAGATTCTCATGTACTAATTTAAGCCAGTGTTCAATTGATGAGGGCTAATGAACTACAAAAGCTCTAACATCTTTTGCAGCAGACAACCCAGTGTAAACTAATCAACATTAAGTCAATATAATCTAACCCTTAGTTGTTCATTGATCTTTTTTTACAGCCTACACACTGCCTGGTCATGTGAATGGGTCAGAAATATACATCGGGAAGAGGATAAAGCTGTTACCACAAAGGAGGACTAAATTAAAATTGGCTGGCTGAAAAGAAAATGGAAATTACCTGCTGCATCTCTTCATTTTGCTTTCATAAAATGCCTATATTTTTCATGAATACCTGCTAAAAAGAGCCTGACCTGTTCATCCATGCTTGTCTAAGCTTGTCTAAGTATTCCAGCTGGAGCTGTACGATGAAACTACTAAAAACTTAATATGAGCAAAAGTTGAGTTTGCTCTTAAAAGGAGCTTAAAAGAAGTCACTCCAATACTAGAAATTCACTATTTCTCTCACTAAGCCTGAGAAGGGCATATGAAGATATGATTTTAGTCTATGAATCTCTTGACTGTTAAGAACCAACTGCTGTAGACATGCAACATTTCCCAAAGAAACACTGCCTTTTCTCACATCTGTGGATATATATGGGGGGATGTCACTAGACAGATAAAGATGTTGCATCTCTTTTGAAATCATTAAGACCTTTGGGGGAGAGAATAAAAGCCATATTTTCTCCCACTTGTGTGGCAGACAGAAAACTGCAGAGATTTCATTTTGGATATGGGAACTTGGTATTTCACCTGGTGGTGTATGTATCTACTTTATTAACAGATGAAGATTCCTAGGACAATGTTATGTTATACAGAGCTTAGCTCAAATGTCTCTTTCTGTCTGTAGGAATTAAAAATAATATGCTATTTTTAAATATAAAAACATATTTGAATCTATTGGTATGGACAATGTTTGTTAAAATCTGCTTTTGAAAATATTACTTTTGTACTTATTGACACACTGGGAAAAAATAGATAAAAGTAGAAGTAATTATTTTTCAACAACAACAACAACAAAAAAAAACTTTCCTATAGTTTTCTCTGCTACTACAGTTTTCTCCTATCAATATTTTCTTTCTGTTTGGAAATTTCATAGGAGTTTAAAGGTGCTAGGAACCTGACATTAGTGGAGTTTGAGAGTCAATACACCTGTGATTATCCCAGCTTTCAGCAAGAATATTCTTGAACCCAAAAGACCTTCTAAGACATATCCAGAACCAAAACCTGATTGCTTTGCTCACAGGGATTGTTCCAGTGCAGCTAATGTGACTGCTTGTGAGAGTATACTAAGCAAGTCTTGGCTTGCAAAAAATAAATAAATAAATAAATAAATAAATAATAAAAAAATCATATTTCCATGCTAGAAAACAAAAGAATTTTGATACCTGTTTTAGAGAGGTGGTTTGCTAGCATTCTTACATAAACAGAAACAATAGTTTTCAATGGGTTCCAGTTATTGATTGCCTTCGCAATACATTTTAGGCCCCTTTGGGATAAAATTACGTTAGAACATATATTTAAAATTTAACTGTTATTGTTCAATTTGAAATGGTATTTCTGCTTACTGTGACAAAATTAAGAGGGGATAGCTGAGAAGGATTGGGATCACAGTAAGGAAATCTTCCAAATGTCTATATATGACTCGATGTTATTGAGTCATGAATCTACTAGAATAGAAAATAGAAGGAGAAAAAAAAATAAAGCACTGTGTAACTTCAATCCCAGCTTTTTAGTTTATTCAAATGAAGGACCCTCAAATGGCTTAGTTAGGAATTAAGTTAATTGGGTTTGGTGTAAGGTTGGTGTGCTTCCCGCTGGAAAGTTTCCCATATTTCCTTGGTATAAGTAGCGGCTGGACTCCCATGTCACCCTGTTAGCCCAGACTTTAATTAGTTCTGGCATTCGCCTCATAATGATAAATGCTGAGATGATGAATGGAAATGCAAATGAGTGTGAAGTGGCTCAGCCATCAGAGCTGAATATCATTAATACCTTCCTACTGTTAAATCGATCAATGTCATCCCAGGATCCCTCTGTTCAGCGGGTGCAGATGGCTGTCTGCCAGAATGCCTTCCATTATATTGGCAGTGAAAATTTTGTGGGTTTTTCCTCCCCATATGCTTTTATTCATTTTTTGCTGAATATTTGTTTGGCAACTAGAACTCTAATATATTTCCAGCTGAGATGATAACTATTTAGGGTCAATAAGCAAGTAGCTAATTTAGAGCAAAATAAATATTAATATGGATCTTGTCTCACATCAGAAGTGGAGTATCAAGTGCAAATTCAATAAATTGGAGAGGAAGAGATTTTTCATGACGCAAAATTGCATGTGGTAAAATGAAAAATTAAAAAACAATACTATCCAAAGATTTTTATTCCTTTCTGAGGTACAAAATAACTTTGTACTTTACATGTTTGTATGTCTGGCAGCATGTCTACAGAACTCCTTTATAAGAATCAAAGAGCTGGGTAATGTTCAACATGAAGTGTTAATATCTGAAACATTTTTTTTTTTGTGAATATGAAAAAAAAACTTTGAAAGTGTTTGGAATACTGGTTTCATAAGTGAGGTTGTATTTTTGTGCAGTGAGTTTGGCAGACATCCACAGGGGTCTTCATTAGCATAGTAGAGTTGGTTATTCTTCATAGGGAAGCTTCCCAGCCTATTAGGTGCTATTTGAGGAAGTGTTTCTGCACATCTAGACTTAAGACCTAACTCTGAAACACCCTTCAGGGATGCTTCTCTGCTTAACATAGAGGGAGTCTGAGGATCAGCTTTTCTGAATAATAATTTCTTCTTATATTTCACAATTTTATAATAGCCTTAGACGGTGAGAATGCTTTACTATGTTAAATCAGGAAAAGGTATGCTTCATCCATTGAAAGTACAAATAACCACCTTCTATGATTGTGTAGAGTCTGAGAGGCTAAAGTCACTGCAGTGTGTCATCCTAGAGTCTACTAGAGTCTACTCTCTTATGGCTACAGTTTAGTCTTATGTGATAACAGCCAAACCATGTCATTTTCACACTGTAATCTGTGTAATCAAAGCTCCAGTTGTCTATGAAACTGCTCATTTGTAGTTCTGAAAAGACTGAGGAAATACATTCTACGATGTGTGCATCTTGTACACCATAATGCGTAGATGAAAAGTGTACTGGTCCTTCCATCCCCTATTATCATAAATAAAATAGTATATATTTCATTTCCTTTCAGATAACCTCCCCTTCCATCCTCTCAGTAGGTTGGAAACTCCCCAGTGGTTTAAGAATTTACTGGAACCAGTCCAAGTATAAATCACTCATTATCGAGTCCTATTCTTAATAGAAAAGAAACTTTTTTTTTTAATGTTTATATTCCAAACAGTAATTTCTATAAATCACCTTCACATTTACCCACATAATTTGTTTAGTAATGGGATTATTCTCAGATTTTATGTTAAATATTTTCATGTATTACTCTAATGAAATTTAAAAAATAAAATCATACAAAATATTTTGTTACCTTGGAGTTTACTAAAGCTTTGGCACAAATGCTAAAGCAGGACTGGCCACTTTCAGTAACATTGGAAACACAAGGAAATAAATTGGACATTTTAATTTTGAGATTAAATCACACCAACAGGATGGCTGGGGAAAAGCCAAAAGAAATTCTAATGACAAAACAATAATTTAAACAGAATATATCCCACATAATTCTGTGATATTTTTGCTAGGGTTTAATGTTAAAAATATTACAATAATATCTCATACAATGAAGCTGCTACACTAACTTACGGAATGAGTTTGAACTTAACAATACTTTTGCTTACAGTCCACATTCACATGAAGTCCGAGATCAAAAGTTAAAAATGTTGCTCTCTCTGATTTGCAAAAGAATAAAACCACTCTGGGGAAAAAAAAAAAAGTGCTACTGTCTCATATTCACACAATATACAACCACAAGCAGATTCCAGGAATTATGTGTGTCAAAAACTACTGTTATCTATGCTTCTTTTAGTAGCACAGACATACGTTTCTATGTCATTCATGCTTACACTGCTAGCAAAACCATTTTATAATAGTGATTCACTTCTCTTTTTTGATTCAGTTCTATTCTTGTTATATATTGTTGTTTTTTTTCCACAATACCAGATGTATACATAGTATTTTATGGAACAGAAAAAGCAGGGGGGAGGACGGTGCCTCAAAAATACTCAAAGTAAAATGAAATTAGGTCAGAAGCACAGAGATCAATTTGGGTAGTCTATGACAGAGATTTCATCACAAGGCTGTCAGTAAAGGCCCTGTCAGTAATATTACTTGAGAAGGGTTTTGTATTCCAAGATATTCTCAAAGCACCAGAGTTATATACCATCCTCCAGGCTTCTGGTCTCACTCATCCAAAAACACTTACCAAATGTTCCTTAAAGTAGCTCTAATATGGTTTGAGATGAAGGTGGTCCACACAGAACATGACAACTGTGCTGGTTTTTCTTTTTTTCTCCCTTTGCTCACACTGATCCCCTCCTAAGCACTGTTTAACATCTCATGTCTCATGCTATGAGAATCTACATTTTCTCCAAGCTTGTCACTTTGAACAGACTTCTTCTCTCGTATTTTTCATTTCAACTGAAAACTCATCTTGAAATGCAGCTTTTAGACCCAACTAGAAACATTTAAATATTTCTTCCTGTGTTAAAGCACAACCACTAATGGATTTCTATAATCATATTTTATAATTTAATACATATGTCTTCATTATCTATCTTTATATGTGGTGACTAATTTTCACAGTGCATTTCCCAACGCAGTGAAAGCAAGTGGAGATTTTTCCATTAGCTTCAATGGAAATGAAATTAGTTTCTGCAATTTTCTTTTTAACTACCATACATACTGTGAGGCCACTATCTTGGTTTTACTCATTGGCTTCCATTTCTCAAGCAGTTTTCCAAACTGAGGGCTTGCCTCTTATACTCAGTGGAGCTATGTGCAATGGGAGATATTATGCACAATTAATAAAGAAGGAGGATCTTGTCCCTAAGAAAATATGTCTATTACACATCAAGCTGATAACATTAACCTAAGATGTACTACTTTTCATTATAAAAGTCTGTGTTCAGATATTTACAGCTTTAAGAAACCTGAACCATGGGGTGCATGTCTACAGATGCACATGCACGTGTGTATTTTTGCATGAAAATCTGTGCGTAGAGCTTTGTACATAAAGCCAGAAGACAATGTTGTCTATCTATAGCTAAACAGAGTCATCAGGATGACTAAAAATAGGAACAGGCACTGGTGGACTGACCAAAGAGAAAGACTGGGAATGAAGGAAAACCAAGTACTAAGAGAATAATTAGTACTGCAATGAAGTACAGCGGAGTAAAGCATGAGGCTTGCTCAGGTTTCAGAAGTTTAGAGACAGAAGAGCTATTTCAAGCTGGACAAAGGAGGAGGAAGATTTCCATCAGATTCTGGAACAAAAACAGGGCTCTGAGGGCCTCAGCTACATCTCAAAGGTCAAAAAAAGTTCTATGAAACTCCTTAGCAAAGCTCAGACCTCATTTACCTCCAAAAATGTCTCTATGCAAAGGACAGCATCTTGCTACTGTTGCCACAGTTAGTGACTCATATGAGAGAGATTTGTGCTGTGGTCTAAAAAAACTTTAGCTCAGCTTACAACAAGCATAGAGATCCAAATGCTAATTCATTACAATTCAATGATCAATGATTTTTCTTTTTTTCTAAAATACATGAAGCCCAGAAAAAAACAGGCAAAATTAGAACCTATACAAAGTCAAGGTCTCTCTGCATGAGCAACCTTATCTGAACCCTACAAAGTGTGATGCAGAGGATTTGGTGAATGAGAAAAGGTTACAGGATGTTTTGTGGTTAAAGCAGCCTTGGATAACTGGATTGCCATAGAGGTCCTTGATGAGGTTGGTCTAGTCATTTGAGCCAAACATTTTGTAGTCAGTTGTTAATTATGTACTGTTTGTTTTATGAGTCTCTGAGTCTGATTTGAAAATGCTGGATAGTCACCTTTACGTTAGCGAGAGCTGTGCTCCAGATTAGCAGGGAGACAGAGAACAGTAAGCACATACATAGAAATAGGACCACATACATCCAAACAGACAAACAAAAAATCAGAGCATTGGTGTAGCCCAGGGGTACTACCAAGATGCTGAAACTGCTGTCAACATAAAAAAGGTATGTTTTACCATGGGTCCATGCTGCTATCTTTTGCCAACCAGTCTGAACAATCACCCTGCGGTTCCAGTAACTGGGAAAGAGCTACAGACCTCGGTTTGTTGAGTCCAGAACAAAGTTCAAATTCATACCCCTAAATCAACCTGGGCGGGGAAGGGCTGATATACCAACATGTCTCTAAGAATGAAGAGCCAGTCCATACTTCTAAAATTTATGTTTCTACACCTCAGGTTTTCCTGTTAGAAAACAGAAATTGCTACATTAATTTGTTCTACACAGATATTTTTGCTACATGCTTTTATGTTAAATGTTGACCACTACAGGATTTATCATCAAAAAATTAATGTTCCTGTCATGTGGGCAAGGTGTAGATGACACTCAGTAAGCCTGTTATGAGCCTTCATTAAGTAACAAAGATGAAAAGAGACACTGAAGAGCGGCTGGTTTTTGTAACTTCCATCCGTCCCATGAGTTGAATCACAGAAAAACAGAATGTGATCATGTAATTAAAGACTACATCACACCCTACAAAACAGACAACCATATTTCTAGATTTTTAATATCTGAAAGCTTTGAAAACAAACTTGGTGTTCTACCTGTGGCTTTCTGTACATACAGATACGGGAGGGAAGAGACAGTGATCAGTATTATATTTTCAAAAACTATTGACAGTATGAAAGCAGATTAAATGTTCAGAAAACAAAAGCTACTCTACAGGGATCAATTTGTTAATGCCAGATTTATAGATTTATACCAGTATAAATTTGTAATGGCTGCACTGAGATCAAAATACTCTTAATTTACATAGGTGTCATTTGTAGTTCAGTTTTATCCTTAATCTTGCATTTTTCTTTAGTTATTGTAATTTTACAAGAGCATGTCATAACTCAGAGGGAAATTTTCAGGAACAGAACATCATGCACAGGAATTGTTTGCATATACACTGGGAGATTTTAAATACATATGAAGAATTAATTAATCTGAAACTGACTGAGAGTTCTGGCAGCATAATTAAAATAAAAGACAAGTCTGAAGGAAGCCTGAAGGAAAGTGCGACAAGGAGAAGGATGGCTAATGCAACATTTTGCAGGCACAGAAAAGTGAAGACAGTTGAACTAACAAATAAATGAAATTAAATGAAATTAAATGAAACAAAATGAAATAATATAAAATAAAATAATAAAATAAATAAAGTAAAATAAAATAAAATAAAATAAAACAAAACAAAACAAAATAATAAAATAATCATGAACATTCTGAGAAATACCTAGTGCAAACTCATAGTTGCAAATAGATGTTTAAGCTGTCCGTTCTGAATCAACTTTACTCAACAACTGTGAGCATGTGATTAATTTAACTAGAGTACACAGTGTACATTTCTTTCAGTCAAAAAAAAAGGTTGACCTCTGATATTGTGAAAGAAAGACAATCAGCTAACCTAATAGGCCCTTTATTTGCTAATCAAACCTCTCATTAACAATTAATTGGATCAAAAGTTCGTTGGCCATTATTGCTTTGTCAGTTAGACTCTGAAGGCCTCTGAGGATGAAGCTAAATGAGCTGGTCAGGTTATAAATAATTTCCACTGGCTACTCCTCTTACCTCAGGCTGTTCAGGAAGAGGTCAATGTCCTGCCTACGGCAGGCAGGAAAGACTGTTGCTACAACAAGGAAGAGACATTCTTCCTCTTCTGAGACATGCATTTAGACTTAGTAATTTAAGACTTTGTAAAAACCCACAGTATAAAAAGGAGCTCCATACTGCATTGTTTCTGCATGTACTTGCTTATCATGACTGAATCAAAGCAACATTTCAGATTGCTTAAAGCCTTTCAAAAATGAAAGAAGCCAGGAGCTGCTTTAATCAGGAAATCTGCTTCTTAAAGAAACCCTGCAGAGATACCTTTATGGCAATATAATTATTTGTTTCTATTCTTAACCGAATAATACAGGTAGTGACTGACAGAGTTCAAATACTGCTCATCAAATAACATGAAAGGACCTGTCAGAAATGAACGAAGATACAAATGTGAATAAAGTGAGCAGGGTTTGGCCCAAAATATGTGCAATGCCACATTTGACACATCTTGTTGTTTGTTTGTTTCTCCTGAGAAAGGAAAGGAAAGTGCAGGGAAGTAAAATGTAGGAAAGTGCAGGAAAGGAAAGTGCAGGAAAGGAAAGTGCAGAAAAGAAAAGTGCAGAAAAGTGCAGGAAACTGCAGGAAAGGAAAAAGGAGAGGGAAGTAGGAGAGGAAAATGTTATCTTTCTGAATGACAGATAGGAACATCAGTGGTGAGTATACGCATATTACAGCACGATTTTCAGAAGCAGTTCAGATTGATCTGGGCAGGTCATGTTTAAAAAATTCTGCATGGTGAGCTCTAATCCGATGAAAATAGGACTATTTGTTTATCACAATTTGAATTAAAAGAGCAAAGTAGAGAAGAAGATGACATCCAGACAGGGCCATTCCAGGGATCAGACAATGAAAAAGGGTAACTTAAATGTGTTCACACAGTGACAGAAGGGAGGAAGAGATCTGGAAAAAGAATGATGTTGAAACACAGTGTCATACAAGAATTTATAGGTTTCCAGATACAATGAGAAATGTTGTAGAAATGCAGGGCTTCTTATATTGTTTGCATTGGTTATACTGGTAAATCTGTCATTAAAAAAGAGGGCTATAGTATGAAAAAAAAAAGTGAACTATTAAAGGGAAGAGTCTTAAGAAGTGATAAATTTGTTTAATAGGATCTTATGCATACAGTAAAAATACCCAGGTCAAATAAATGAGCTGAAGGTACAAAGAAATTGATTGGTTTCTAGTGAAAGAAATAACTAATGGCTCAAGCTGTCATCTAGAACATAGGGAAAATCAGAAAAGACAGTGGGATGGGAAAAGACAATAGAAGAGATATGGACATTCATGAGTTATAACGGTAATTTCCATGTACTGCATGAAGCTATGTTAAATATTTTTGTTGGTTGTGCTGGTTTTTGTTTGTTTGTTTTCCAGGCAAACGAAAGTGATCTCTTAACTGGCCAGAAGGCATGTAGATATGGTTAGGTCAGCATGACATTAACATATCTATTCAGCTTTGGCAAGGCTTGGGAACAAAAGCCAAGCTCTTGTCTGCTTGGAGCATAGACAGAGGGAGGTCAGAAAAGATTGATAGCTCTGAGTAGCTGAGACTTGGAAGCTTCTAGTGCATAATAGTGTTCTTAGGGCACTCTAGAAACTAGAGACTGTAGTTCCAGATACAACTACTTCTGTTGCACAAGTCTGTTGCAACAGGTTATGTCCGCAGTGAACCTCCAATTCACAACCCTGGTGTGAAAAAAAAACTCTCTTTCATCTAGACACAGGAATGCTAATTTGCTGGTTGGGCTTTACAGCATCACTTGTAACTGGCTTTAACAAAAGTAAAAGTCTCTCAGAGTTAAAGGCAGAAAAGGGTGGCTAGGTACCTTGAGAAAGAGACCCTGAGCCTGGAGAAGAGCCAGAAGAAGGAAACAGTGACCCCAGAGTCACCCCTCCTTATGAATTTTGCATATTAATGAAAGATGCACTGGTCAGGCAAGATTTGGCTAACTCTGACAGGATTAAATATACATGATTCCATTTCAGAGACAGGCTGTTTGTTGTCAGGCATATATCAAATATGACATAGCTGTATTTGGAGATATTTCATCCATTTAGTAATGCATATTATTATATACATACATATTTCTCTCATGATTACTTTTACTCAATACTTTAACAAAGATGTTTCTGAAAGGGCTGAAAAGAGGGCATGGGAACCGGATGAGACCATTCTCCAAGCTTAAATTTTTAATATTAAAATGCATTGAGATTTGCTATACACTTGCTCAAGATGTATTGCCCCAAGCAAAACAGTGTTTTATAGATGGACATGCAATTTTGTTGCTTTCAGACAAGGGTCACATTTGTTTTAGTGGCTTTGGGATGTGCAAAATAGTGAATGACAAGTATAAATAAGCATTTGATGTTTGGAAAAAAAATCAGAACAAAAAAAGTTTTCTATACATCTACATATGTATACATACATCTGTATTGGCACAGATCTTGAAGAAACAACATTCAAGTAGAAGGAAATACTCTATTTTTATATTTATTTTACAAGATTGCATTGCAGACACTCTAGATGAATCCAGCCACTTTCTTTTCACTGACAAAGCACAATATTCTTAATCTAAATCATGCCAACAGTAAGCCCTAACCTTCCTACTCTCCTACAAAGAAGAGACATCTGTTTCAGTCAGAGCATAGCTGAAATGAGTGGATGTGGATGTTACATTAGATCACTTCTGTCTTCCTAATTTTAAATGACACCAGTATTTGAACCATACATCATTAAATATTCCCAAACACATTCTATA
This sequence comes from Cygnus atratus, assembly GCF_013377495.2. Lineage (NCBI taxonomy): Eukaryota > Metazoa > Chordata > Aves > Anseriformes > Anatidae > Cygnus > Cygnus atratus. Next base: position 93,484,245 of record NC_066363.1, read on the forward strand.
TCTACAACCCACTTTCATCAAGATGTGCACGGAAACTCATGTGAAAATCTTTCTCATTGAATATATAATGTAAGATTGCTAATCATGCATTAATCTCATGTATTAATTTTGCATTATTCCTAAAGGGGAAAGAAAAGTGATTCTAACAATTCTGTTAGTTTGATAAACATTTTAGCTCAGGTTTTGTTATGATTAGTGTAAAACCAACTTGATTCACACTAAACCTCATTTTATATAATGAAACTCTACTAAATAAATAAATAAATAAAATCTGTTTCAATGATGTATCAGTGCATTTACTTCAACATAAAAGTTACTTCCTTTCCAAACCTTTTTCCAAATTTGAGAGAATTGGGTGTTTTTGTTGTTGTTGTTTTCTCGTTGTTCTTGTTTGTTTTGTTTTGTTTTGTTTTGATTATGCATAGGAAGACAATGTGGAGAGGAGATGGTAAAATATCAAGAACTTGGGCAAGGTAAGCATCCTAAGTGCAGAATTAAGATTATGTGGCATTATCTTTAAATTCATATTGTTTATGTTAACAGTCAAAGAAGAGAAATGCAGGTATGTTCTGCTAAGTACTTTAACCATTTGTTTAATCTGTAGTTTTCTGCTCAGATATGTTGGGAAAAAATACAAGAAGGAAAAATAATAGACAATACCTGAAAAATGAAAAATTGTTTTGTTTCTAAGAGAGAAAATGAAACAAGCATCTCTCAAGGTCACAAAATTAAATGAAAATTTGAATTAATTTTTCAAAACGGACTTCTGATCTACTTACTAAAAAGTAAATTAGCATTTACAAATATTTAAATCACTGTGTAGATTTTTTTTTTGTCTCTGTGAAAGGTTATTGGATTCCTAATATGTTAATGTAAATTCTCCTGTTTATGAGCCCCTGTCTTGGGTTGGTTTTAGGTAGATAGTGTGGTTACTGAGAAGGAATTAAAAATCATATATATATATAGTGTTAGTTTCAGAACTAATCTTCAACAAGAATTAGGGCAAGTGAAGCTGTACTATTTAACTTTAATATAGCATCACTTCTGGTAAGGGTAAAAGTAGGAAATTTTTGTTCACTTTTTGCTTTTTTCTTGGTCATACTCCTTGCTCTGGCGATCAGGTGGAATGATGGAGGTTTTGCTACAATAGTCCTATATAGACTGAGGACTTTTTCAACCCTAGCTATCCAGCTTGGGGGGGTGGGAGGGGGGGAGCGGTGGGGAGAGAAAGAGAGAGACAGAGAATTTCATAAGGTTAGAATGCTATCCATGTGATTTGTTGTCACTTCTACAATAACAAACTGTAGCACTCAAACATTCAGTGACACTTCCTCGAATGATGTAAATCGGTGAAGCTTCAGCAAAGACAAGTGATCCATACTCATTTACAACATCTAAAGATTTAGATGTCAATGGACAAGGTGAGTATTGTGTTTCTTTTTTCCTAAACCATAGACAGGAGAAAATTTCCCAATGTAGGTGGTAATTTGGGGTATCTCAAATCTTGAGAAGCTAAAATGTGATACTTTTCCCCAGATCTTCTATGACAGGTAGAACTTCTAACTCTATTAAAACAAACAAACAAACAAACAAAATGTTGGAACTTTATTGACAACATTAACACTAATGTAAACACTATTAATTGAAATTGAAATATTCACAAACCAAGAAAGAGAATAGATACACAACAAGCAAATATCGGTATTTACTTAAAAGCGCATTGCCATTTCATGCTGAACACAGAGATTTCATGAGGTACTCTCCAATTTCAGCACATACTGGCTGTGTAGCTAGGGGTATTAGACAGCACTCAATATCTTTCTGTCTATACTGTTAATAGTAAAGTGACTGTAGCTTGCACTAAGGAAATATTTGTACTGTAAAAGCGATGTGCTAATTTAGGTCTACATTAAAAACAAACAACAAATCACTTGGGCTACATAATGAGAGGTGAAATACAACAAATTTTCAGGCCTGTTTGGTCATGGCCTGTTTGGTCATTTCACTACGCATAGAAGGTAGTGAATCTGCAGGTGAGGCAGAGCTGTAATTTAAGAGGAAAGCTCTGTAATAAATTCATACTTTTTTGTTGTTGTTACTTTGTTGTATTTTTCATCTTCAAACAACAAGAGAATTAAGTGTCAGAAATATAAATAAGATGAAGACAAGTGATGTCGCTTTTGTTTATGTTGAGGGTCACTTTAAGATATCTTTCCATCTATCTCCTTCTTTAAAACTGATGTTTTCATTAGCATCCTGTGTTGTGAAGGAGTTCCAGAAGGAGGGGAAGAAAAAGAGCTGGATTTCTCAGCATTTTTGGTGCATAGCAAGTGTAATTTCCTTGATATCATCAGACAGCTAAACCTTTAGGAAACCCTATTCCAAAGGGAAGAAAATGAACACATTTTCGAAATTCAGGATCACATAAATGGTAAACGTTTTGGAACTCATTTCTAAGCAAATATATTTGGGGTGCTTGTGCCCGCAGGCTTCCTTAAGTCAAGACATATACAATGAGCGGTCTTGGATACCTGCCCTGGCAGACTGTGCCAGTCATCTCTGGCAGTCCTTACAGTGGAGATTTCAGTTAATTTTGTACTGATTCACATTGCTTTCTATTTTTCCTGTTCTGACAGAGGGAAACAGATACCAAAGAAGAGTCCAGATCTTTTTACATGTTGATACATCTCACTCATCATGTTCTCCATACTTCATCCAAAGTGAAGAGCTGTTCTGCAGACATCAGTTCAGGAAATCTTTTATACTAGAAAGAAAATAAAATCAAGTACACACAAGAAGAGAATGCCAATAAGATATATGCTCTGTTCTTGATCTAGGAAAAAGTTATAAGACCAAGATGTAGATCTGCAATTCCTCACAGGACAGTTTATTCACACTGAGCTGAAGCAAAGTTAGGTTAGTGCTGTGGGTGTTTTAGTTGGACATGACCTTTAGTTTTCCCCCTAAATGAAAAAATGAGTATAAGCTTCTCTGCGGGGAGTCTTGAAATGCAGTGCTGGGGAGAAGCCTGAATGTAGCTTTTACACAGGGACCATTTTAGTAGCATGGATCAAAGACCTGCCATGTGTAAACAAAGGCAGCCCGAGCTCTACTACTGATGGGTACTAAAAGACGAAGTAGGATGAATGGAGCCTGAAATACAAAACACTTTCCAGTGTATTACTTGGATTCTTGACACTGATTTTTTAATTTCTTCTTCCATTCTGACCCTAAATGAAGCATTGCTAGAGCTTGTCAGACTTTACCACATAGGGCAAGAAAAACAGTATCAGCATGATAAAGATTGTTTTTGGAGGGGTTCCGTTAAAAAACACCAGACAAATACAAGGTCTTTGGAAATCAAGAAATCAGGAATAACTCATACAGAAAAAAAAGAGTTAAGATTTAAAAAGACTATTTTTTTTCACAATGACTTCATGAGAAGATAAGCCTCATGTGCGATTGCTATAATTTGCCTGCCTTCCTTCAGTAAATATTTTTACCCACTGAGAAACAAATAGATATCTCAGAGATACAATGGTCAGACAAGTTTCATGAAAATCAGTCACTGAATACAGGGAAAAACTCAAAGGAAGGCCCTGCTCAAGGAAAGGCTGAAGCCTGAGTTCAGCATTGTTTGTTCTTTTTTTAGCTAGCGGGCAACTGGGGTGCACATTCTGGCTGCATAGCCAGCACACACAGTTTGGCACCAACCACAGCACGTTACTACTTCTTTTACAGCTGGTGTTTACCGTAGGGCAGAGGTATCTGGGGTTTCAGTACAGGGTCAGAGGAGTTGTGGGAGAGAATTAGGGACATTCAAGGGAGTTGCATGGGACAAAAATCTGTGGAAATAGTTTTACTACATCTGTTATTTGAGGAACAACATTCCAAATATGTATGCAAAAGCTGTAGAGGGGATTTTATGGCAATAGTAGTATGATAACAATTAAAACCCCTAAACTATTTTCCCAGTGTGATGGGGGGAGAAAGGTTTTTTTTTTTTTTCCCTGCTCTGAAAAAAGTCACGTTATTTCAATAACTGGATACAGAAGATTATAAAGGGGTGTTTTAACTACTTAGGAGAAGTATACACTCCTAAAAGCATGTTATATAAATGCTGTTAATTTCACTTTAAAACTCCAAGGGAAGGTGGAAGTATATTTGAATTTCAGGGTGGTGCTATCCATGATTTGAATTTTAATAACACTCCTTTGAAGCTCTCAGGAATTGTTTTGTCATTAGGGATGAGAAATTCAGAAATAAGGGAGTGGCTGACAAATATTTTGTTCACAAACAATGCTCTCTAATAGTGACAGTAGTAATCATGTTAAGTGTTTCAAATCCAGGGACTCAAGAGAAATGTCTAACATGAGAGCGCTTTTCAGTCTGTGAACCAAGCAGAGGAAGGAGCAACCAAGAAAGACTAGAATCAGTATATCAAAGGGGGCAAAACCTGGCTGGAGAGATCTTGGTTGTTTAATCAACTGACATTAAATCTTCAAAAACAGCCTAAATGATAGGAATGGAGATAAGAGAGGACACACAGCTTGTAGTTGTTCTCTTCTAATCTGAATGCTGCACCAGCTGTGTGAATATGAGTAGTACTACAGTAATGAATTCATGCATAATATTTCCATTGTTGCAAAAACTGTGCTCAGAAATGATGATCAAGATTAAACTTTTAAAAAATGAAAATTGAAACTGAAAACCTCAGGTGGAGACTAGTGTGGATTTTTATTTTACTTGTTTGTTTTCATGTTTGGTTTGAAGGAGAACTGAAAGAGAGTTCTCCACAAGCAAATTTAAATACTGGTTTATTTATTTAAAATTTAAATACTGGTTTTAATTCTTCACTTCTTTTTTTTTTTTTTTTTTTGGGGGTGGGGAGGGGGGTCTTTTCCTTGGTATTAAAACTTAGAATTGAAAACTTTGTCTTGAAGTCGTAAAAAACAAAACAAAACAAAGCAACTCTCAATTAAAGAAAGAGTTAAAATGAAGTATCTCAGATATTTTGCCTTCTTTCTTATTTATTTTTTTAACAGAGCTAGTCAATATTATGACTACAAGTCATGAACATTTCAGTTTTTACCAAACTGCACTTTTCAACCGTTAATACACTTAGGGATATTTGGACACTTTGGTAAACCATAACACAGCATTGCCCTGTCAGATTAAACCATTACTCTTAGAATATGATTATGTTTCTAAAACTTTGTCTATCTATAACCAGATGTCTTATGATTTATATCTCTTCACAAAACTATTTGCAGTCGGAGATAAATGGAATGCTAATGTTCCATATGTGGTTAATGTAAAAATAAATAATGCAGCTAAGGGAACAGAAACTTATGCAGATTCTGTAATACATGTAATTACTGAAGAAACACACTGTTTCATGAAAAAGAAAAAAAGAAAAAAAATTAATTAGGTAAAACTCATGTTGTACTGAAGAACTGCAGTCAAGGGGGGGAAAAGATTTTTGGAAGCATGCATAAAATACAAGGCTAGATATTTGGTGTTATTATTTACAGCAGAAAGAAATGATCCTTTACTAATAGATATAAGTTAATTTAACAATGGAATACTGGAGACTGACCACAGCATACCACGTGTTAGAGCCGTTATGTGTTGTTACATCAAAAAATATCAAGTGTTATCTTGGCATATCAGTGTGGTTAAGTATAAAATAAAGTAAGCAATTAAAAACAAAAATCCTGCATGTAAAATTATAGAAAAATATTTTGAGATGCTTTTTTTATGCTAAATGCTCTTAGAAGAATTCCTTTAAAAGAACATTGGGAGAACAGTAGTTTGCCCAATAGAAGCAAAGCCAGGCACTGTACCAGTTACGTGAGTGATGATTACTGATGTGTTCACCAGTTACTGTGAGTGATGATATACGGACATTGACCTTTCAATTTGAAACAGATAATTACTCAAAACCAGAAAATCCATGTATATCCTTTAAATCAGTAGGAATGGTTAAAAAAAATATTTGAAAATTACCTTATTTTCATGAACAAGTATTCAAAACAGATTGCAAAGTATTTTTTATGGACAAGGGTATATATATACACATACATGAGTCTGAAAGCCACCAAAAAATGCAAGAAGTGTCCTTGCTGTACTCCAAGAAAAAAATGGGTCTGTTTTTTTTAAATATATTTGACAGCTGCTGTTCATATCTTACAGTTAATCTTTATTTTGATATTAAATATATATATATGATTTTGAACAGATGCAATGTAGTAGTAAAAAAGGAAAACATATTTTAAATTTCATAGACCCGTGGTGTGATTGAGTAAAACAGACCACCTGTAAACTGAACTTTGAAAAATGCTGAATCTACTTTTTTGCCTCAATGTAAGGTTGCATGGATGATTAAGTGAAGAAAGTTGCTTTTTATACTCATTTTCTCTTGAACATTGTTATTGCTTGGAAGTTTCAAAATGTGGATCTTAAATATTGTATTTGATATTTTTTATTAGTCTTTTCAGATGATTCATGCAACCCAAAACTAATTTAACTCATTAAAAATGCTTAACAAAATTAATCCCTGAAAGATACACATACTAAATAGCAAACTAAATGAAAACAAACAAACAAAAACATTAGTTTCATCCTCCTTATTTTTTTCCCCTAGCTGATTAACTTAGCATTTATTTGAAAGAAAAGGAAAAAAAAAAAGTGTTTCTTCTGAGTATCCTATATAGGTCATTAAGACCACAACCTGAAAATGAGGGGAAAGATCAAAAAAGAATACAATTAGATGAGATAGTGTGAGTCAGTAAGTCCAGTTTTCCAGTTTTTCAGACCCCATATTCCCTGAGAAAAAGACTGAGAGTTGTCTGCCACCTTTTCATTTGAGTGGCAAAACATCTACCCTATATCCAACATCAACTCAACACGATGTCCTATGAGACAAGAGGCTGCACGTATGAATCAGATCTTGCATCTGGAGATAGAAGTAGTCTTCCCTGAGTTGCAGGACCTAACAGCACATGCCCATATTGCAGATATTTGATAGGGTAATAGCTGTCAGGAAAGCAGGAGGGATCAGGCCGCAGTCTTACAGAATAATTCTGGCAGGCAACATGCAGCTCACAGATCACAGACAGGCCACCCCTGTTGAAAACCAATTAAAATTAGAATACTGTCTATAGCAACTTCTAAATGGATGAACAGTACAGGTGAAGCCACAACACCAGCCACAACTGCCACTCCAACTATCCTTAGAAAAGCAGATATGAAAAGTAACTGTTAGGCAGGTAAAGGTCAACATTGGCAAATCTGGATCTTCAAAGTTGTCCGAAGGTATTCTCAAGTCAACATCAGTTAAACTTTGCCTCAATATTACTTCAATAATTGTGATCTGGTGGAAGAAGGGACGGGCAACTCAGGGAAAGGACAAGGAAATTACCAGCATATACAGAGAAAAAATCAGGAAGTCTAAAGCCCAGCATGAGCTCAACCTGGCCACTATGGTTAAGGATAACAAAAATGTTTTTATAAATATATTAACTGCAAAAGGTGGGCCAAAGAGAATCTCCATCCTTTACTGGACACAGGGGGGAACATGACTACTGAGAATAAGGAAAAGACTGGGGTTCTTAATGCCTTTTTTACATCTGTCTTTAATCTGTCAGACCACTTATTCTCAGAGTACTCAGCCTCCCGACCTGGAAGTCTGGGATGAGGAGCAGAAGTCACCCCCCACAGTTCAGGTAGAAACAGTGAGAGACCTGCTGCTCCACCTGGACTCAGGGTAAACCTTAATGCTCTCTTAAAGGAGAAAGGTGGGGACTGGGCTCCTCTCCCAAGCACCACATCATAAGACCTGAGGAAATGGCCTTAAGTTGTGCCAGAGCAGGTTTAGGTTGGACATCAGGAAAATTTTCTTCACTGAAAGAGTTGTGAAGTATTGGAACAGGCTGGCCAGGGAACTAGTTGAGTTATCATCCCTAGAGGTCTTCAAAAAACCTCCATCTGTAGATGTAGAGCTTAGTGACATGGTTTAATGGTCAATTGGCTTTGCTAGGTTAAACGTTGGACTAGATGACCTTAGAGGTCTTTTCCAACCTAAATGATTCTATGAATCATAAGTCCAGGTTTTAAAGAGCTGGTATCTGCCCTTCTGTTGCTCATAAAGCTGTATTGTTTTTTATCATGACCGATTTTTGACATTTACTTATGGGCATCTATTTGCTGGTACATTGAAGTAAAATAATTAAAACTTGTCCAGTACAGGGAGAGACAATGGACTATCTTCAGTATTTTCAGAGTTTGTCTACTGATCTACCTTATGTAAATCTGGCAAGGGGCTGAAAGGGTGACCTTGACCTGACTCTATCATAGTTTCCACCTGATATGTGTAAGAGTGATTCCAGCTCTGAACAGACTTTCTAAAGCAGACTTGATTATTTGTGTTGAGAAGAAGGAGTTCACTGGCCAAAACTCTTGAGGAATTCACTGGCCAAAAAAATGAGAAAATACACAAGGTAATCAAAGTATCTGACATTGTCATCAAGTGCTTGCTTTTTGTCATTTGCAGGCTTTATAGAACTGGAGATGGAAAGTCCAGAAGCCTTCAAAAGAAAGTCCTACCACTTCTCAGAAGTGGATTTGAGTTTCTCCATTCCGCTGTAAGATGTTGGTTTTTACACATTTATACAATGGTATATTGAGGAAGAAAATATATATGGCTACTTTTGCTGTTCATGAAGGGTACAGTGACAAACTGTGGCCTAATCAGAGGTTCATAGACATCTGAGACCAGATGCATGTTTCACCTTCACAGCTATTTCTCAGTGCCTTGGTCACTCAAGCAAACAGCTCTGGCACTGCCTTTTTGGCAAAGAGGAACTAAATCAGCATCATTCACCTTGGAACAGCCGCAAGCTCCTTGAATCTTTTTTCATTTTTACCTGTGAAATTAAGTGAACAGGTCCACTGGCAATAGGACACAGGCTGTGACCAATAGCATTCCTTCTCTGTACTTTCTGCTATGATACGGTCAGTGCTGGGAACAAGGTGACCTTGCAAGATGCCTGTTTGGTCCTACTCCCACACTGTAGTCATAGCACAGTATTGTGATACCTGTCACAGACTACAATTGACCTACACAGACTTCTTCAAACCTAGTATTTCCAAGGTTGCTGTTTCAGTTGATTTTACAGCTCACCTTTGCTGAAGGGTGCAACTCACATTCCCCCTTTGCATCTCCTTTGCTCTCTTATACAAGCTTCTGCATCATAACTTATGCCAATGCTTATCAGATTTATTAACTGATTTGGTGAATTAAATTCCAGAAAACAAACTCAACAACAACAACAAAATTAGTGTTTTTTTTTGTTTGTTTTCCTCCCTTTTAGTGCTGACTTAATCAGCACACAAGAATGCACAAGTGAGCACAAGGCTACAGACAGGTGGCAGCACAATAGTAGAGTGAGAAGAAGATGGAGAGAAAGAAGGACAAGGAAAAGAAAGGACAGAAAAAGAGGAAGATTAAAGAAAAAGTTTGCCATTAAAAAGGCAGGAATTAATTAGAACTACCCTTTTGCACCTTACCTAGGTGTACAGCTCATAGTCAAAGTTGAAATCAATTACTTGGAGCAGTCCTAAACCTGTTTCAGGAAGAAATAGGATTTGTTTTTCTGAAAAAAAAAAAAAAAAAAAAAAAAAAAAAAAAAAAAGTTTGGGAAATGGAAATAGGCTTCTTGGATAAACCCTAAATAATTGTTCATGCATCTGGCATAGGCAAGGCCTTCCCCCAGCTTGTTCTTTCAAAGCCTACTTGAATTATTACTCCAGTTGCCTGTTATCCCTCTCCCATCCACATGGATTGGGAAAGCAGAGACAGGACATGGATGGGACCAACTTCCAACCAAGTGAGGGTCAGGAATGGCTACACTAGAAATAGTTCTGTTCTGCAAGGAAGAAAGCACTGTGGTGCAGATGAACCTTAATTTTCTGGGTCTGTATGTTGGGAGAATAAGCTTTATCTTCTGTTGTCTTTACCTCTTTCCATGGAGGCATGCTGGCATTTCCAAAGCAGTTTGGAAGCCCATTGTGGAGTGAAAATACATGGTGGAGGCTCCACAGACTGGCTTGGTAGAACAAGTCTTGTGGGACCTGTCGATAGCTTCCCTGAGCCATGGCAGCTTGGAGCCTGATGGAAAGGTTGAATACACCTGCCTAACGTATGGGAGGGTCTCAGAAATGCTTTCAGAGTAAATAAATGGCTATTGAAACTTGCAGTGAGGGTATCATGGGGAAATACTGTGACAGGTTGCATATTATCTGTAGATCCAGTGAGATAAACCTTGTCTTTCCTTCCAGCTATCTTTCTCTAAATGTTTGTAGTTTTCCTGTTGTCTATTACATGACCAATTCCATAAAAATGTTTAAAGAGTTCAACAACTGCATATGATATAAAAATTGGGTGGTATTACAGAGTAAGTGTCTTGAAAACAAGATGGAGAAAAGGAGAGAAGTAGATGGGGAATTGAAACTGTTGAAAAAACCTCTGTCTCCAGAAATGAGTGTAAACAACTAAGATACAAGAAAGTGATTTCTTCACAAAAGCAGGAAAAAAAAAAAGAGTGTATGTGGTAATTATGTCTTCTGACAATGAGTTTTACTTCGAAGTAACATAAAAACAGATTAGTTACCAAACTACACCACTAAAATCAGAAGCTGATAATTTACAGAGATGTGTTTTACAGGAAACTGTAACAAGGCAGATAAATTTTTGAAGGATGCATCAGCTACCAAATAGGCAACTGTTAATTGATTACTTCCATTAAATCCCTAATTTGAGACCAGATCTTAAAAGACTTCAAAAAGACAGAAATAAGAAGTGGACTATAAGGGAAATTCAGTTTAGACTTTCCTGTTTTTATCAGTTCTCCTAAATGTAAAGACCAGATTACTAAATTTGGTGAAAGGATGGTGAAAACAAAGAAAGCATGGTGCAGGCCTTCAAGTTGAATATAGGGACAAAGTGCTTGTTACAACGAATTTTAAAAATATAAATAGAATGACTTTGCAAAACTCACAAAAATGCTCACAGAATATACCTACGAATTTTGGATGTAGCCAGTGTCCATTACTTGCAAGAAATAAATTATTTTTGAAAAGCACTCAAAACGATGATAAAATATACCCATTGAGAAATAAAGCCTACGTATTCTTAACAAAGGACACGACACCAATAATGTTCTGCACAGAAACTAAATTGTCCAGAACAAAGAGGATTTCAGCAGAGAGGATTTCATCTACTGTAGAAAAAGAAGAAACAACATTGACGAAGAGGACTTGTTTATGGGAACTGTTCAAGAGAAACCTTCTCCATTGACTGGAATACTACATTAAACAGAAATGAAACATGTATTAAATATAAATTGGACATGGGTGCACAAAAGAATTTGAGACCTGAGACTGTAGCAAATGGTTTGAAGAGAAAAAAATCTAGTGAAATAGAACACAGACAGCAAAGCTTATCTCTCATTCTGTGAAGATAATTCCTAATGTGGGTATACATGAACTCTATATAAAGATAAAACAAAAAATCTTGACAAGTTAATTATTGGAATTATGTTATAAACAAGATATCTATATTGAAATGAAAACATAGACTGCAAGTTCCAGTGAAAGAATTAATACTGTAGAACAATGAAACAAAAATGGAAGGAAAAAAATAGAAAAAGAAAACAGATGTGTAGAAGTATAACGAGTATCCAAATACCATAAAGAAAATTATAATTGAAATATTATGAATGCTGTTAATAATGTGGGCATTTTAAAACAAATAGATAACAGAAAGAAACACATGAAATGAAATAAAGAATGCATACAGGACTCTAGTGATACGCATATAAATACTCATTGATGATTTCATCATGTAGGGAAAATGTATGCATTGATTATTGAAATTGTCTAGAGTAGGCACAGAGATTAAGATTGCGAAATCTTTAATCAAATATGTAAAATTAATATTTTTTATGTATTTACTATTATAGTGGCACATAACGAGCCACAATGTAATTACCACAGGCATTTTTTTAAAAAAGATTATGGGCAATCGCATAACAATAATATTATGGAAAACAATACTACAGTTGTGAGAAAAAAAAAAAAGAAGTTACAACATCACAGACCAGATGAAGAGGAAGTACCCCCATGAAGGGAAAATATCCAAGATGAAATCCGATACAGTGGACAACTTAGAAATAATTTAGCCCTATTCTGAAGGGGTTCAGCAAGACAAAAGCCTCCAGTTAACCTTCTAGAACTATGCTAATCCATGCTGTCAGATCTGGGGTGCTGACCACCTGACCCCCCCCCCCCCCCCCCCCAAAAAAAAAAAAAAATGCAAAGGCTACTGAGTCATCCTTCTTCACAGAGACTACACACATTTAAGATGTCTTCTTAGATAACACCAATCTCTTTCACCTGTACCAGTCAAGTAATAATGTACTTATATTTTCCAAGTTTAAAGGTCTCACCTCACGTGACATCTGTAATTGACTTTAGACTGTGAATCCAACTTCTGCCCCCTCTCTCCCATAAAACATACTTCTGAACAGCCATAGACACTCGTGTCCAAGACAGCACTCAATTCAGAAAACAAAAGGTTCCTCCTTCACACGTTGCAAGCATTATATGAGAGATATACCCACTGTTTATCATCAACCCTCCCACTCCTGACTAAATTCATAGAGAAGCTAGGGAGGGGGGGGGGAGGAGAAAAAAATAATAATAATGAAAAAAAAAAATCTGCAAGGTCACTTGTGTGAAGCAGAGACTATATATTTGAGAGAATGCAGACTTAGATCATTGTGCTGAGTAGAAGCAGCTTTAATGGTTTGTTAGATGATTGCTGCCTGTCAGTGCATAGGTGCAAGATATCCACTCTCATCATCTGGAGTAATTGGCTTCACCAGCAGGAAATAATGGAGCCTTTCCCCACAAAGGTGTTAGAGGCAAGCTGAGTGAATTAGAAGGATTTATGTCCTTCCTGGCAGGACATGCCCAAAGTAGTTATGGGAAATCACTCCTCTATGACTCAGCCCCTCATTTATCAATACCACATATTATTTTTTTTTCTACGTCTATTTGCTACCTACTTGCAGCAGCAAGAAATGCTCAGATAGCACAGGTTTCCAGAGGAGGTAATATTCACACAATACAAACTTTGCCTTCCCTTACAATGTCTAGGATGGCCTAGTGTTTGGAAAAAAATGACTCGTGAATGAAGAGCAGCTTATTGACGCTGAACCTAAATGAAATACAGGTGATGTTGATAGTCAGGGAAAAGTTACTTGGAGAACTGGCATTTACCACGCAATTTCTTTTGGCTGAACACATATCTCCACTCTTCACCAGTTCAGTTTGCAATCTTGTCCATACTGAGCTACATTTTATCATAGCTCTAATGGTAGGTTCAAAGAAATTATAGATACTTGTACATAAAATTGTAAACAATGGAATGGCTTTCTTAGAAATACAGACTAGCATAAATACCACCATTTTTCATCCCCAATGCAAGGTGCATTTCCCTTAAGTTTTATGGGAGATGGCAAGTACCAAGGCATGAGTATCTTTCTAAAAAAACTGAAACAAATAAAAATGCAGTCAAAAGAAAACATTGCACACCATATGCCATTTCTCCTTGAAGCTATATGACAAGAGGAACAAACTAGACATGATAAATGTTAATTATATACTAGAAAGTGCTGAGTATAATGACAATAGTTGAAAAGTCTTTCTAGACAAGCAATACAGCAGCTCAGAAGTCCACTGAAATATGTATGCCATTCCTAGGCAAACAATATGGAAAAGAAAAACTAGCAAATATATTTTTTTTTGCATTCAAGAGCAATGATTCTATTATCTTAAATTAAACTATATTTACTGAAAGAAAGCAGTACAGAAAAAAAAGTAGTAAGAATTCCTAAGTATATATAGTTGTATAATATTCACCTTATTCTTTTTCTCTGACAAAGAATAGCCAACTATATCCTAGCTTTGACATATATTATTTCTACTAATATAATAAAAATAGCAATCATGTTTTACTCTCTTTTTCATGTATTCCCTACAATGCACCACTGGTGGGCAGCAACCAAGTGAAGTGTGGGTGAGAGGGATTGCAAGATGAAAATGAAACTTTAAAAACCAGTACAAAAAACTTGCCAAAACCACAGAGATTATTTTGTAGGGTAAAGAGGTTCTTGGTCTCAGATGTTGTGCTTCAAAAATTCATCATATTGTTTTCTAAAAGTCAAGCTGGCCAGTGAAGTAATTCAAAAATTGATATCACAAACATCAGAAAAAAGATACTGCAGCAATAAGGTTCAGAGTAAAATAGCAGTGATTTTATTCACCTCAGATGGCACATTACATTCCATTTTCAAATTTTGACCAAAAAAAATGTAGGTGTAATGCATTGGCAGGAAATTATTGCAACTGTGATCTGAACTTGTTAAGTTTCAAAAATTTAGAGGGGCAGGAGAAATTAGAAAAGGAAAAATATTTTAAGGTGATATGAATTCAAGGAAAAATATTGGTTTGAATAGAAAGTTGGAAAAATTGGTTAGAGACAAACTGCTCTGGCATGCCAGGCATTGCTCTCAAGAAAGCCGAGGTAAATTCTCTTCGTTTTACCATTTAAGTGATGTATGACTTGAAGGAAGAATTTATCCTGCATATTTAAACTGAAGGTTCTCTGGAACCCTGAGAGCTGATACTCGCTCAGCACAGAGAGATCTTGTAATTGTAAGGGACTGCTAGGCACCAGTCATGTCCAAAGACAACATTAGCAACTACACTATCTACTTTACATTCTAAGTAATTATTACTTATTGTTGTAAGTAACTATTTTTAACTAGTAGTTACCATTGCTATTGTTGCTACTGATTTGGATAGAATTGTACTTGGAGAGAAAGGTTTCTTCCTCTCATCCTCTTGCATTGTTGTTCTTCAGTTTAGTCACTGAAGTTGATGTTCATATACCATATTTGTAAGCTTCTTCTACTATCTTAACAAATTAAATCATTTTTGAACCACATTAGGTAGAATGTAACAGAGACATTATATGCCATATGACTACCTTTTGAAGATAAACAACTCTCACTGCAGGTATGCTGACTGATAATTTTTTTATTTAAAATAAGAAAAATCCATCTTTAAAACCTGTCAGTACCATTATCATAGGTCAATGCTTTTAAAATGGCCCATTCAAACAAAAATCTATTTTAACTCCATGACAATAGTTTTTTTTTTTTTTTTTTTTAGAATATAGCTTTTTGTAGCTATATCATTATGTAGTTCTCTTTCACTCTCAGTTTTCTTTCCTTATATCTTGTGCAATGGGGACAGCTTCTTCCACTAAATTTTACAGATGAAAATATTTCTGATGTCACTCTCCTCTGTAGCAGTGCATGTGAACGGAATTTCCTCCTTTTGTTTAATCCACATGAAGGTATGTTTCCAAGTCTCAGTAAATTTCATTAGTGTGATGCAGGATTTATGAAAGCTGTCTGCTTAGGATTGAGTTTCATTGATTGTCATTAGTATCTGCAAGGTTGTTAGCTTCAATTGAAGCTTTTGGGGCATTTATGAAGTATCCTTCCTGGGTCTCTAGACTAGTGTGAAATGATATATCACTTTCTCTCACTGTCCAGATATTTAACAATATTCCTCTCTTCTGAAGATCTCATACAGCTTAGAGGAAGTTATATCTGTTCAGTCATATTTCATAAAAACAGCAGAAACATTCAATATTTGGGGAGAAAAATGAAAGATAAATAGTTAAACAGGCACACACTAAATCATACATTAAACTCATAAAGCTAGAAAACGTGCATGGAACCAGCAAATTTCACTGCAGAGAAGTGAATATTTAAATTCTGGAAACTCCAGATTTGGGAAGGTCCTTCTAAATGCACTTTCTAGAGCCTATTCCTTGGCTTTCTCTCTATTTCCCACAAAGTCAGATCTGATTCCAAGTCTAATTCTTGCAATGATACTGGGATATTTTCTGGGTTTCAAGTACAGGTGAAAGAATCTGAACCACCTCTTATTCCACCAGGATAGCTCCTGCCCGTGTAATACTTTCAAAATCATTGGAGAGCACATGGTGAGTGAACCTCTCAGGATATGTGCTAGATCCGTGCGTTAAAGTAAAGAAAGATGGTCTAGTTCTTTTCTTTTTATTCTGCCACAGCTCCTCTAAATAGCTTCTGATGTTCCCAGCACAATACACACTGCTGTGGATGCTCTTTTAGTCGCAGCATGGACTTCACCTCAGTACCACATTCACTTCTTACCTACACTGGAGCACAAAGAGGGACCTACAGACCCATCTGAAGAATCCCAAACACTACCCAAAGCTGCAACAAACTCACTAGATAAGCAGTTACAGCTCTACCAGGAGAGAATCATAGAATCATAGATTCATAGAATATCCCGAGTTGGAAGGGACCCAAAAGGATCATCAAGTCCAACTCCTGGCACTGCACGGGTCTACCCAAAAGTTTAGACCATGTGACTAAGTGCACAGTCCAATCAGTTCTTAAATTCAGACAGGCTTGGTGCAGTGACTACTTCACTGGGGAGCCTGTTCCAGTGTGCGACCACCCTCTCGGTGAAGAACCTCTTCCTGATGTCTAGCCTAAACTTCCCGTGCCTCAGCTTGACACCGTTCCCACGGGTCCTGTCACTGGTGATAATGGAGAATAGGTCATCTGCCTCTCCACTCCCCCTCGCAAGGAAGTTGTAGACTGCGATGAGGTCCCTCCTCAGCCGCCTCTTCTCCAGGCTGAACAGGCCCAGTGACCTCAGCCGCTCCTCATATGTCTTCCTCTCTAGGCCCTTCACCATCTTCATCGCCCTCCTCTGGACACTCTCCAACAGTTTAATGTCCTTCTTGTACTGTGGTGCCCAGAACTGCACATAGTACTCCAGGTGAGGCCGCACCAGCGCAGAGTAGAGCGGGACAATCACTTCCCTCGACTGACTAGCAATGCCGTGCTTGATGCATCCCAGGATACGGTTGGCTTTCCTGGCTGCCAGGGCACGCTGCTGGCTCATATGCAACTTGATGTCAACCACAACCCCCAGATCCCTCTCTGCAGGGCTGCTCTCCAGCGTCTCATCGCCCAGTCTGTACGTATAGCCAGGGTTGCCCCATCCCAGGTGCAGGACCCGGCACTTGCTTTTGTTAAACTTCATGTGGTTGATGATCGCCCAGCTCTCCAATCTGTCCAGATCTCTCTGCAAGGCCTTTCCACCCTCATCCGAGTCCACAACTCCTCCAAGTTTAGTGTCGTCGGCAAATTTGCTCAAAACACCTTCTAGTCCTACATCCAAATCATTTATAAAAACATTGAAGAGGACTGGCCCTAAAATGGAGCCTTGAGGGACCCCACTAGTGACCATCCGCCAGCCACATGTGGCCCCATTTACCACAACCCTTTGAGCCCTGCCTGTCAGCCAATTGCTCACCCATCGTATGATGTTTTTGTTAAGTTGTATGCTGGACATTTTGTCCAGTAGGATCCTATGGGAAACCATGTCAGAAGCTTTGCTGAAGTCCAAAAAGATCACATCAGCTGGTTTCCCTTGATCGACTAGATGGGTAATCTTATCATAAAAGGAAATCAAATTTGTTAGGCAGGACCTACCCCTCACGAACCCATGTTGGCTGGGACCAATGACTGCATTGTCCCCTAGGTGCGCTTCAATAACTTCAAGGATCATCCTCTCCATAATTTTACCAGGCACTGACGTGAGACTGACAAGCCTGTAATTGCTAGGGTCTTCTTTCTTACCCTTCTTGAAAATTGGCACAACCTTTGCCAGCTTCCAGTCTACTGGGACCTCACCAGATTCCCAAGATCATTGAAAAATAATTGAGAGAGGTCCCGTGATGACGTCAGCCAGCTCTTTAAGCACCCTGGGATGAATCCCATCCGGACCCATGGACTTGTATGGATCCAGGTGGAGCAGCAAATCCCGCACACGTTCAGGGTCAGTTGGGAGTTTGTCATTTCCACTGTCATGGTCCTCCAGCCCAGGGCACCCTGGGTCCCGAAGCCCATCATCAGTGTTGAAGATAGAGGTGAAGAAGTCATTAAACGTCTCTGCTTTGCCTATGTCATTGTCTGTGAGGAGACCTTCCCCAGCTAGTAGCGGACCTATGTTTTCTTTGGTTCTCCTTTTTCTGTTTACATATCTAAAAAAAAAAAAAAACCTTTTTTATCGTCTCCCACAGACATGGCCAGCTTCAATTCTAGTTGGGCTTTGACCACACAAATTTTCTCCCTACAAACAAGAACAGCATCCCTGTATTCCTTCCTCATCGCCTGACCTTTCTTCCAGCAGCCGTACACTTTCTTTTACTGCCTAAGCTCCAGTAGAAGATCCCTGGTCAGCCGGCTGGCTTTCTGCCCCGCCTGCCTGACTTCTGATATTTTGGAATTGCCTGATCTTGTGCTTTTAGGAGGCAGTGTTTAAAGACTGACCAGCACTGGTGGACGCCAATGCCTTCAAAAGCAGTTTCCCAGGGGACCTTGCTGACTAGTTCCCTGAGCAGCCTGAAGTCTGCTTTCCCCATATCCAGGGCTGAAGTTTTGGTGGCAGTTGAGAGCTGGTAGCCTAGCTCATCCCTGCTAGGTATCTGAGAATTTCCTTCTTGAGCTTATAATCAACATAATCACTGTACTAAAGGATTCAATATCTGCTTAGCAATTTCACAGATTTTCACTACGTAAACTTTTGGTTATTTCCACTACAAATTAACTACTGTGTTTTCACATTATTATTATTATTTTGCTTCATGACAACATTAGATACAATAGACACATTAAATGTGATTTCCCACCAAACAAACAAACAAAAAAAAGGATAAAGAGATAAAGATTAAAATAGTTAACAGTGATCTATTGATCTATAGTGGTCCAAAGGTTAACCATGAGTGACTCTGACAAAATTGAGAGTATATAAATTATTACTACAGAGTAACTTTTTTTTTCAAGTATAGTTATAGTTAAATAAAATAGCTAAAATTACCTCCATATTGCAGAGATAAATTGACACTAAAATTACTAAATCTCTTTTAAAATAAATTTGTACTTCTCACTGCACAAATTTATCTTTGCATGTAAAAAGATACCTAATAGTTTCATTAATAGAAATCACAGGTAAAATAAGTCCCAAATAGTTACACAGCGTGAAGTATCCTCTTTTATACTTCATAATACTTATTTGCAATTTCAGTTTTGAAAGACATTTTAGTATAGGAGCCAAATCAAAGCAAATAACATAATTTAACCCTCAGACTGAGTAGAAAGATATGTGTTAAGAAAATGATTACCACCACAGACTTGCATTTGTATATATATATATGTTTATACATATATAGAGAGAGAAAGTCCCATAGGATTAATAGTAGTTTACAGTTGTACACTAGTATGGTATTCTAAAGATACCAGAACCACTTTTGCAACTATCACATATAAAATGGTGAAATTAAGCTACTTCCGTATTTTAAGATGAAATTTCAGGATACATACCAGCATTTCAGCATTCGCAATATATTTGCAAATAAAATAATAAAATATAAGAAAAGTTGGAAAAAAAAAGGCAGCAAAAGGAAAAAAAAAAAAAAAAGACACACTGAAGATAAATGTACAGATGTAATTCAGAAAAGTTAATGATCAAATGACAACCTTCCCCATACCCACCCTAAAAACAAACAGATGAGAAGGGGGAATAATAACAACAACAAAAAAGACAACAACAACATGTTTTTTTATTATTTTTTTTTAAGAACAAGAAATTAAAGAGTAATAATAGATTAATGCAAAGCATTGGGTTAAGATGAGAAAGTTTTGTTCTTAGCAACTGTGGTGGTTTTACACAGGTGGGCGGCCGAGCTCCACTACAACCGCTCTTTCACTCCCCCTCCTCAAAGAGGAACGGGGAGAAAATACGATGAAAAGGGCTCAAGGGTTGAGATAAGGACGAGGAAATCGCGCAGTAATTACTGTGACAGACAAAACAGACTCGGCATAGGGAGATAGTAAGATTTATTACATATTACTAACAAGCTAGAGAAGTGAGAAACAAAGGAAAGAAACCAAAAGCACCTCCTCCCCCCGAGCAGCGCAGGGAAACAGGGGAATGGGGGTTATGGTCAGTCTATAGCGCTTCTTCTCCGCCGCTCCTTCTCGGTCACTCTCGTCCCCTGTGCTGTGGGGTCCCTCCCACGGGATGCAGTCCTTGCCAAACTGATCCGACATGGGCTGCCCACAGGCAGCAGCTCTTCAAGAACTGCTCCAGATATGGGTCTGTACCACAGGGTCCATCCCTCAGGAGCAAACTGCTCCAACCTGGATCCCCCACAGGCAGCAGCTCCTGCCAGGTCACCTGCTCCTGCGTGGTCTCCTCTCCACGGGCTACAGGTCTGGCCCAGAATCTGCTCCGGTGGGGGTCTTCCACAGGCCGCAGCCTCCGTCGGTGCAGGTCCACCTGCTCCACCGTGGTCTCCTCCATGGGCTGCAGCATGGAACCCTGCTCCACCGTGGTACTCCATGGGCTGCAGGGGGACAGCCTGCTTCACTATGGTCCTCACCACAGGCCGCAGGGGACTTCTGCTCCAGCGCCTGGAGCACTTCTCCCCCTCCTTTTTCACTGACCTTGGCGCCTGCAAGGCTGTTCCTCACTCTTCTCACTCTCCCAGCTGCTGTGTGGCACAGCATTTTTTTTTCCCTGTCTTAAATATGCTCTCACAGAGGCGCAAAACAACATCACTTATTGGCTCAGCTCTGGTCAGCAGTGGGGCCCTTACCAAACATGGGGCAGCTGCTAGATCCTTCTCACAGAAGCCACCCCGATGGCCCCCTGCTACCAAAACCTTGCCACGTAAACCCACTACAGCAACATACATGTATACCAAAAGAATTTTCACTGTAAACAGACAACAGAAATGTTGGATACAATTGGTGCAAGTGGAATTTAAAACATGATGGTATCCAGTTGGAGTTTTACTAGAAGTTGGATAAAAATGAGTTATACTATTCACAGTGACACAAAGAACTCTGTACAAACCTGTATTAGCTATTCTTTTCACAGATCACAGGCCTACTATCCAAATAGCCCTCCTGGGCCTCAGAAACCAGTATCCCTGGACTGAAATCTCTAATAAACTTACTAAGAGATGCAATGGTCCTTGGTGCAAATACATCTAAAATTCTGATCAATTAATCTGATCTACTAGTTTCCCATATTAGGAATCATGACTCCATATATACAATAATACATAAAATTGTATGGTTACTAAATAGGAACATGGTATATAACAGATACCCAGTAAAGAAGGTTCCCTTAATTATTTTAATTTTA
This sequence comes from Cygnus atratus, assembly GCF_013377495.2. NCBI lineage: Eukaryota > Metazoa > Chordata > Aves > Anseriformes > Anatidae > Cygnus > Cygnus atratus. Next base: position 93,505,656 of record NC_066363.1, read on the forward strand.
ATATGGTTGAGAAGAACATTAAAAATAAAACCAAAATGTTATTAACTGGCCAAAAATACTATATTAATATATACACCCAAACTGAAGCAACTACATAATCAAGTTGTCTCCTGCTTTTGCTGAAGCTAAGGCACATAATATTTTGTGTACACTGAGCCAGAGTTATCTTGAAAATATATATTATTATTTGTTTAGCTACCCAATTCTGCTACAGAATTTCTAACCACCCACACACAAAACTTCTCTCTAGCTTATAGCCATATTTGTTCATGGACAGTGTATATCATCTTTGTTCCTGTGTTAACATTATCCTTCGCTGTATCTGTTTTTTCTCCTTTCCCAGTGTTTATCCATTGATATTTGCACAACCATCATAACCCACCTCAGCTTTCATTTTGCTACACTGCATGCATCAAGCTTGCCTTGGCTTCTCTTATACTGTAAGTCTAATGTTTTCACGATAATCTCTATGTATGTTTTAATGTCAGTATTTCTATCTTGAACATGGCCATCCAGAAGTATATACACAGTTCAGGAGGAGTGTCTCACTCGACTCCTGTGTTTGCCTTTTTCTGAAGAAATGGGAACGGAGGGAACCTTTCAAGATGCGCTTTAGGACAGCTTTTACAAGGTCATATCTCGCTTGCAAGTTATTAATATGATCAACTAATACACCCATTTCTTTCTTCTCCTCTGTTGTTTCCGACTGATGAGTTACAAGGCCATAGAAATTCTTCATACCAATACTCTAAAAGTATGACTTTGCTTTCTGTAATATTTTGTTACATTTCTTTAATAATATTTCTTTTGATTTCTGCTGCTTCCAGTCCCAAGGTATTTCCATTCTTTTTGTAAGGCAGTTTAATCCTTCATCGTATTGACATCACCTGGTGTCATCAACATATTTTATCATTTTGATATATTTTGTTACATAATAAAAATATTCAGTAAGATCTGTGCTTAAAGAAATGATATCCAGCTTCAAAGGTTCCTCCCTTTTTATTCTCTGAATCTACTCTAGCGAGTCAGTTCATTTCATGTCTTCTCAAATACTTGTTGTCAGTACAAAATTCTTGTGCTTCTCCTTTCACTTTTCAATTCTTTTCTACCTTAGACTTAAATTATGATTTTATCTCACTAGTCCTCCAGGAAGCCTTCTGTCTGAGGAATAACTTCAGGGCTCAAAATTGTCCAACCTGTACTAGGTCAGTAACCTGAAAATATTTTTAAAGCTGCCATATTGCTCCCCTCAATTTCTATATATTTTTGTTTTGTCTTGTTTTAAAGAATCAGCCTCTGGCCCTTATGGTTGTGAAGGAGGGGAAAAAAACAAAACAAACAAACAAAAAAAACAATGAACTGAATGCAGAGGTATCTGCCTGAGTCTGAAATCATCTTGAAACAAAAGCTTTGGGACATTGGGACATCTGCTACTTTGAGTCTAGTAGTACTAGTATCTTGACATGATAATTAAAATACCAACATTGTTACAATAAAAAAATTACTACTGATGAAAGTACAGAAGAAGGAAGATAACAAGTCTTGTTATGAAGGGCTCAGATCATGTGTGATGCTCAGTCTGGTGCCACTTCTGGATGATACTCAGAAAAAAGTCAGTACCTGTTCCATTGCCTGAACCCTACAAAAAATCTAGAGGAAGGGAAAGCCAAAGGGAAAGCAGACCTCACTGGTATGCATGTACAATTCTTACCCGACCAACATTTTACAAGTGACATTCAGACTCATACAGCAGTCATTATTGAATATTTTTTTTAATCACTTTTTAACAGTGAACTTGGAAATGGTCTCCTTTGTAAATTTCACAGGGCTCTGTGTGCCCTCCAGCATATGTGTATTGTATCTATATTCTGAACCATACTTGCAGGGTGGGAGAAAGCTTCAGGAGCTTTCTACATGCCATCATATTTTTAATGTCAGCACGATCTGTAGCTAGTCACATCTCAGATGGAATTTGGTTGGTGGGCAAACCTGGTACCATACCATGGCTTTCATCATCTCATCTCAGACTCAAGCTCTCATGAGCTTATGCCCTGGAAAATAGCTTTGATGACTTTCTATCCCAGAATAATACTGTGTGTCACAACTGTTTTTCCTGTAGGGAAAATGGATACATTGTGCTTTGAGCAGAGAAAATACATTAATTTTTCTTCTTGCTTGTTTTTTGTTTGTTTGTTTGTTTTGTTCATTTTTTAGTTTTGGTTTGGTTTGGGTTGGTTTTTTTTGTTTGTTTCTATGTGGTTTTGTTGGTTTTTTTTTGTTGTGTTTTTTGTTGTTGTTGTTGTTGTTGTTGTCTGTTTTTTAATGACAAAAGGTGAGGTAAATGGAATAACTATAGTCCCATACTTACTTACCTTAAAAAGAAAAAAATACCTTTTGCATCAGCATTTTACCAAGGATAAAAGATCAAGATTAAGAAATTGTGCATGTTTAAAAATTTTGCACCAGTTGATAAAATCCAACTTAATTGTAAATGTGTTTTTTCATTCCATTTGGTCAATGAATGCCATCTTTTTAAAGCATAGTGGAGCAAATTAAGACTATGACATCATGAGTACAAAATATAGAATTACTAATTTCTTTACCATGTATCTTCATTTAAGTAATTTTCTAGTTACTAAGCTTTCATATACACAATTTCTTCAGGTTAAATAAACTGTAACTTGATCATATTTAATGCAAATATTCTATCATGATGTTGTAAAATTTTATAGTGAACCACTTACCGCCCAAACATACCTTTCTCTCTAAAGATGTCATTTTTAATTCACTTAACATCTAATTAAATAATACTGCCTAGCTTGACAAAAGCCTGATACCAAGAACGTCTTGCAAAAGATTTTTTATGATAATGAGGTCTGAATGTAATTAATTTAGAGACATATATGAACTTTTCCAGTCTATCATGAACTATCATATTACAGTACACAGATTAAGAAAATTATTTTTTAAAATGCATTATAAATACAGTCATGTATATCCCAGCTGTTAAACGCCAGGTTATCCTGGGGTATGAGAAGAGAAATTACAACTTTTTTTTCTTGACAATATCTGGCTAGACATTTATCTATAATCCCACTAATACTTTTGTTACATTATATTATACCAAATCAGTGAAACATCTGAACTGGAATAATTCAACTTCCTCACCAAGTCAGTTTTCCACATTAATACAGAAAGAAAATATATATATTCCCGTTTTCAGAAATTATATTTTGATTACATATTATGAGTCTACTTTGTACAAAAATAGTTATGATGCATAAAATCTTGTACAATCTAATGAGTAACAAAATCAAAAATGCTATTGGAACAATGAGTGTTGCATACTTTTTACGTATCAGTACTATTATTTTCCAATCTGCATGCAAAAGAAACACCTCAGCTTGGCAAAAAAAAAAAAAAAAATCTAGTTTCCCCTGCAGCTAGAGCCTTATATGTCCTAATTATCTATGCCTACACTAACAAAGAGTGTAGCACCATAGGTGCAGCCCTGTAGTATAAAACAATCAGTGTTGAAAATGCAACCACTTTCCCACAGACATGTTGGGGTCATTTCTTCAGATAAGCTCTATGACTACAGAATTACTCACTGAGTATTAGTATTTGTAGCTTGTGCGGTACATTGCTGGAGTACACCTTCTAGTCTAATTTCAACCAACAACCAGTCCATGTATTTTGAGACCACTTTTCAATATGTATCAAAGCATGCTAAGTGGCTATGATGTCAAGATTCACTTCAGACCCACAGTAAAACTTTCATGTGACATAAAATAAGTCATAAGAAGCCTTTAGGAAAAGGAAAGATCAATGTAAAACATGTATTCATAAAAAGATGTTTATATCTTTCAATTGTATCACATGTAAGCTTTTTTTTTTTGCTATCAATCAAGAATAAAACATTCTATACTTAAATTTGAAATATGTATACATATAAAATATATATTAAATACTTTGAACAATCACATGATCGAATTTGTATTGAAACCTTGGAAACAGAAATCTAAGTCTGTATTCTTCAGGAGCAGCTTGTAGTATTCAAATAAATATTTGTTTCTTATACAGAAAGAAAACTAGAGTTAATTTGAAGACATTTCTTTAATTATCTAGACTTAAAAATATATGTATTTACTACTGAAAAATAACCAAATGTTAGGAAAATTCATCCAACTGAATCCTTACCTTATTCCCAATCATTATTGCTAGGAGTCTACACTGAGGAAAAATATACCATTGTGTTGTTAACTGAATATTTAAAACTGGCAGTGATGATCTGTTAAACTGTAGCTTTAATATATACGTTAAACAGAGCAAATCTTACCATTTGTCTATGATTTCCTCCTGAAGAACTGATGTTTGAAAAATAAATTCTCCTGTCTAAACGAGAGCTAAAATTTGTTAGTATATATGTGCACATGGGTGTGTGTGCATGTGTTTTTTCCCCTTCCTGTGGAGCACAAGGTCTCAAATAAGGCTTCCATAATAAGCTTTCTTGTACCCTGAGGAACAGTGAAGTAGTTAGCAATGTGACAAGGAAAATGATAAAAGCATCTAACAGCCTAGTAAATGAGGCATATCATTCTGAGGATCTTAAGATGCCACAACATTTTGGGGATCTCCACTATCCCTGTTTCCACTGATTCTGTCTAAATAATGGAGGGACAGAGCTACAGAAAACTTGATTGTGAGAGGCCTCTTCAAGAACTGCTCCCACATGGGTCTGTACCATGGGGTCCACCCATCAGGAGCAAACTGCTCCAGCACAAGTCCCCCACAGGTGGCAGCTACCCCCAGACTCCCTGCTCCTGCGTGGGCTCCTCTCCACGGGCTGCAGCTCCGGCCCGGGGCCTGCTTCTAAAAGGGGCTCTCCATGGGCCGCAGCCTCCTCCAGGCCACATCCACCTTCTCCACTGGGGGCTCCTCCACAGGCTGCAGCGTGGAGATCTGCCCCACTGTGGGGCCCATGGGCTGCAGGGGGACAGCCAGCTCCACCAGGGGCCTCTCCACAGGCCGCAGGGGATCTTCTGCTCTGGTGTCTGGAGCACCTCCTCACTCTCCTTCTTCACTGACCTTGGTGTCTGCAGGGCTGGTTCTCACTCCTCTCTCTCCCAGCTGCTGTTGAGCAGCAGTTTTTTGTTGTTGTTGTTGTTTTTGTTTGTTGGTTTGTTCGTTTTTTTGTTTGCTTGTTTGATTTTTCCCATTTCTTAAATATGCTCTCACAGAGGCATAAACAACATCGCTTATTGGTTCGGCTCTGGCCAGCAGCAAGCTCCTTATCTAACATGGGGCAGCTTCTGGATTCTTCTCACAGGAGTCACCCCTATGTTCCTCCGCTACCCAAACTTTGCCATGTAAACCCACTGCATCCCTGCTATGCCACCCTGTTAACATCCATGGGTTGTGTAATACTACCTCTGAAAGAGCTCTGCAGGGCTTGCTCTCACTGCTCTTGCCTATCTGTACAGTATCTTCAATTGTATTGATTACACCTTAGTCCTCCACCTACCTCTCTTTATCATTCCTTATACTGTATTAACCTACAGCATTGTTGCCTTCTAACGATAGTGTTCTGTCTCTTACCTGAAGGGCAGTGAGGGAAACCCATTTAATTTCTACTATCTACTAGATGATGAGCTCTTCTGAAGTCAGAGCTTCTACTACAATGACTGAATCATGGCCAGGATTCTGGAAGTATGCATTAGAGAGACTGTATGTAACTGAGTGCTAGTACAGATTGAGGAGGGCCACTCAAGCAATTAGTTAGTTTACTTTCAACTTCTAATGACTTCTAACTTCTTACACATTTACCACATAGGTTAAAAAATCAAAAATCTTTCCTGCAGGCATATCCCAAGGTTACTTTCCATCTCCATCTTTGGAAGAACACAATGGACTGAGATTTTATTATTCCCATTATTTAATGCAATATTCCCAGGCCTCAAGTCATTCTCCTTCAAGTATAAGGTCTGTCCTTTGGAAGGTATCTACATATTCCTCTGTTTAACCTTTTGTCTGAAGCAAAGAGTTAGTGGTGGCCAAAATTCCATGTGGCCAATCTCACCACCCAAAGGACATTATACTATCACAAAAGTCTTTGTAAAGATTTTAAAGAAAGGTTTATAAAATGCATTCCTATTAGGAAAAGGAACTCCTTACTTCACCAGTACAGGCACGTTTTCTATCAGGTGACTGGCAGACAGATTCAAGCGGAGTTATCCATGGATTGGTATTCTAGCCTGAATGGTACTAATAAGTTTTGGAAGAGTCCTGGGAGAGTCTTGGATACAAAGTATTTAGAAATTATAGGCTTTTTGGCTTTGCATCTATGAATTACAAAAGTACATACAATCAACCGAAAGACATTCCATTTTGGTGATATAAATAAAATGGCAAGAAGGAAAATAATACTTCTTCCTTTCCCACCATATGTATATATATAAGGCTTGAAGCCAAAAGGCTGTAAGGATCTTATTGCTTAAATAATAGCTGGATGTGGGAATCTGGACTGTGCAACATGTTCATCCTGAGGTTATGCCCACAACATTTTCTAAAAAGCTAGGAGAAACTCATCCTTCTCTTGACAAAGCAGTTAACTAACCTCTGCCTAGAATGGTCATAAAATGTTAATTTACAGAAGGTCATGAGAAAGCAGAGCAGAGTTTTGGAGGCTTCTATGTCACACCAATGAGGACAATCTTTTCTCTTCCCTAAACCAAGCAGCCTTCTCCCTAAGTGTCACTTGGGCTTGATTTGTTCCAACACAGACACCAGGTTTGTGGGATTCTTCCTGACTGCAACTTTGCTAACAATGTTTTTGCAGTCCCAAGAAAATATTTGCCTTTCTATCCTTAACATCAAAGTATGAAATTTCTTAAAAAAGAAAAAAAAAAAAAAAAAAGGAACACCACCACCAAATCACGTAAGTATCATCCAAGATTCTGGAGGTAGTCATAATCGAATCATAGAATAATAGAATGGTTTGGATTGGAAGGGACGTTAAAGATCGTCTAATTCCACCCCCCTGCCATGGGCAGGGACACCTCCCACTGTATCAGGTTGCCCAAACCCCCAGTCAACCTGGCCTTGAAAACTTCCAGGGACAGGACATCCACAGTTTCTCTGGGCAGCCTGTTCCAGTGCCTCCGTCACCCTCTGAGTAAAGACTTTCTTCCTACCATCTTATTTAAATCTACACTTTTTTTTTTTTTAATTTAAAGCCAACACCCATTGTCCTATCACTATACTTTCTGATAAAGAGTCCCCAGCTTTCCTGTAGGCCCCCTTTAAGTACTGGAAGGTTGTTATACGGTTTCCCCAGAACCTTCTCTTCTCCAGGCTGAACAACCCCAACCATCTCAGCCTGTCTTCACAGGAGAGGTGCTCTAGCCCTTTAATCATCCTCATGGCCCTCCTCTGGAATCACTCTAATAGGTCCATGTCCATCTTATACTGAGGGCCCCAGAGCTGAATTCTTTACTCTAGGTGGGATTTCATAAGCGCAGAGTAAAGGAGGAGAATCACCTCCCTCAACCTGCTGTTCATGCTTCTTTTGAAGCAGCCCAGGATATGGTTGGTTTCCGGGCTGTGAGTGCACATTGCTGTCTTCTGTTGAGCTTCTAGTCAACGAACACCTCTTTGTTCTTCTCCTCAGAGCTACTCTCAGTCTATTCTCTGCCCAACTCAGTACAAGATGAGAGGTTGGAATAAGGTGATTTGTAAGGTCCCTTCCAACCCAAACCATTCTATGATGTCTAATCTGAACATAAATGGAATCATTGCACATGAAACTGTAGTCCAATCCCTAATCATTACAGCTACATTGCTCATAGAGGTTTTTTTTTTTTTATCATTGAATTTAAATTTGATTTCTGAAAACAAGGTGTCAGCTGTTAAAGAACGAAAAAGCTACAATTAAAAAGCTACATTTAATATGCAGATTTAATGGCAGCTTTGACCAACACTTCTGTTACCAGAAAAAAAATGATTTTATAGGTCAAGAGTTGCATAGAAAAGTTAAACATCAACACAGATGGTGAGTAGGATTTTGTGATCATTTATAATGTGATAGTTTGTGGGTCACTCCACAATAAGTAGGCATCTGGAGTGGCCATTAAGGTTTGTCAAAATTATTACACATCATGAAGTGATGGTTGAGCTGGGTGGGTTAGAAGTTAACCTCAGTAATAAGATCCATCCATAATTGGCAGAGACTCTAACAGTATCCCAGCTGTGCCAAACCAAGAATGAGGATCCTCCACCATGCCAAAAGAAGGTAAGCTTGCTGAGGATCTGCTTTCAGAGGAGTAAGCCCTGAATCAGGCAGGGTATGAAGGAAACTGAGAAACCTTAGCAGAATACAGAAAGTCATTCCACCGATAAGAACTGGCTAATATACACAACTGAGAAAGTAGGAATATATGGTCAGTTTCCATTACAGAGAAAAGTCATTTGGGGAGTCCTAAAGAATCAGTGCTGTGACTATGCTGAAACCTGCTCAGAATTGGTCTAGAGCAGGGTGTAATCCCTGAAGTGATTGATGGTTTCTGATGTCTGCTGTCTTATGGAAAGCAGGTGGCACTAACCATTCTACCCCACCTGGCCACTGACAGAAGACAGGATTCTGGCAGTGATCATCTGATTTATCCAATAAAGTTTTTTTGATGTATTACACAAAGGTGCAATCTCTAGGAGAAAAAACGATTTTAAACTCATGCAGAGCCAGACCAGAACAGCAATAAAATGGAAAAGATGGTCAGGTAAGTATGCTTCTACACAGTAACACTTTAATGCATGCTTCTTTGCAGTACTGGCTTTCTAATTTATCTAAACAAAATGTCTTTTCTTGACAGCATGGACAAACTAATAGAAACCAAGAACATAGTAACTATCTCTTAATGCAGTCAACTTATCAAAAAAAAAAAAAATCACCACAGAATTGTAAGTCAAAATCCATCAAGGTATCTGACAAAGATTGTCAATAGCTTACTATGAAGACAGGACAACTATCTCCAAAATCAGTCATCTTCTGTGGTGCTTAGGACAGAGGTAGAGAAAAAAACACAGAAATGGTCATAGTGGCAAAGAAGAATGCAAATAGCATACTAAGGAGGTGAAATGTACCATCAAATTATTTCTGAAACACAAGAAAAAGTTTTCTGTCAGCATTATTGTGCCATTTCCTTGAATGTCTTAAGTGAAGCCATCCAAACCTCTCTTAGAGCAGTGCTGTCCTCACAGTGCTGGGCTTTAGTGTTTTCAGACACAGCAATGTCAACAAGAAGGTGTGAATTTTTCAGATGCTGAACAAACATGGCTATGCCAGGAGAACTCTTAGTTCAAAGTTGACCCCACAGATTTCATAGGGTTATTTTGTTGTCGTTCTCTCAGCAGCCACTGTATCTTGGTTATTCCTTTTCTACACATGAGGGGAGGGAAAAAAAAGAAAAAAAAAAAAAAGCTCACTGTCTTATTACATGCCATTAACGTTAAATAACCACCATAGAAAAGCAATACCTCATTTGTTAATATGATGTCTTTTGTACACTTGTCACAATACTGGGAAACTGAAGGGATTAATCTTTGATATTACATATTTACAAGCCTTGCAGATCAAACTCAAATGGTATTTCAACTGTACTTTACCTAGAGCAAGAAATGTCTAGGCAGATAGCCCAGAGCATATTTAGAGCTGCCCTGCAGTCACTGAGACACATGAAGTGAGTATACAATGTCAAAGTACTGTAAAAATAAGTCAGCTAGAATATAATTGGCTTGGATCATAGGTCTACAAGGGCTAAGGCACCCAAGCCACTAGTAAATTATACAGCCATTCTTGCTTGATTTCCTGTTTCTTCAGCTCTGAAGTGATAATTCTGTTGAAGATGATAAAGGCTGTTGAAGAGATTTTATTTAATACAGATGGACATGTTAATGCAGAGTGATCTACCCATCCCTCCAATTAGCCTACTAGGTGCAGCTTGATATAAAGCAGAGAGTGGAGCCCTGAGGACATAAAGCAAGACAGGGAGAGCAACATAGCTCAGCATGTTTTCAGGAAATCCAATTATTTGTCTGAAGCTTTGAATTCAAAAGTGGATTCAGAAAGTCCTAAAGCAATTATGATTTGCACTGAAAGAGAGTGGCTAAAGCCAGCAGCTAAACGTTTGTATTGTTTTTGGCTTGTGTGCTCCATTTATACAGTAAGACCCTTTAGCACAATCACTTCAGCATGTAACTGAAATGAGTTTGGTTTTCAATAGGAGTCTTCTTTCAAATAAGTTGATAAGAAACACACAATTTTTCTTATTTTTAGTACATACAGAAGGGCTTGGAAAAAACTCTGGATTACAAAAATTACTTTAAAACTTTTCTGAGCTTTAAGGACAACATTGTGTTGTGTTAAATATCTTGCACAGTTATGATAATGTTAAAATTTCTGCCTAGGTATGTGCACCTCTGATAGTCTACTACCTCTTTGTATATGCTAACACATCTGCTATGTCATCATAATCTGAGGGAGGAAACATGTAAACATGATATGTAAATACTTTTTGCTTGATATAGTTCTTCACTGTAAAAAAATGCAATGTCATTCTTTGTGTATTTCAATATTGTTACCATTACCATGTGTTCTGTATTTCTGAAAATTTACCTAGCAATTTGGATACTTAAATGAACATATTTATGTAGATGATATACATAGTCTGTATATATTTCAACTTTAAGCTACTTTGCTATCGGCGGCAAGTGATAGATGAAATCATTCTAAAGGAACTGAGATATGCAAAATTATCTTTTAAGTTTTCAGACATTTCTGTCTTGAATAGATCCCGACCCTGAACATATTCAACAACTTTACTCACATTTTTTGCATGCCTGCATTTAGTTTTTTACTTTACACTTTAGTGATGAATACTATGTCTGATTTTTTTTTTTCAGAAGTCACCAAATACAGATAATTAAGTGCTGTAAGACATCTGTATCATTAATAAATTTATTTTTATTATATATTTTTAGTGTATATATTCCTAAAAAGTCAATGATGGACTAATTTGTTTCAATTTTGGAGCCTGTTTAGTGGTTAGTGCTGAAGAACAATGTGCATTTTTAAACATTCTTCTTATTTTAAATTGTTTGTGTGGTTCTTAAATCTAAAAATCTCTTCTATAAAAAACACTCTCCTGAGTTGTAGATGTTAGATACAAAGTTTTATTTTTAAATAGCAGTAAAAATACCTCATAAAGCAAACTGGCCCAAAACTAGGATTCCAAGTTCTGGAAGTTGCTTTTTAATTTAGTTTTGATCTGACCTGTAGTGGCTGTTTCCAATGTCCGTAGCCCAGGCAGACTCTGCAGGAATCCAGGCAGGGTTCTCTTTGAACTCTGCCTTGAGTTTGCTGAAACCTCATTGAACCCAAGATGTTTTAAATGAAAAACTTCAGACTGGATGAAGTAGCATTTTTTGACAAAACTTTGTTTCCTTTGATAATTTCTGAACACTTCTGTTTACAACATGCTTTGATTGAAGGCAGACCGTTATGACGAAATGACAGGCATTTCATGATTATTCCCCTCCAAAGTCTTTTGGATACCAGCCTCATTGTAATTCACAAATGGATCAGTCTACTTCCCTTTGACTTTGTGTTTTCAGTCACTTAATAAGAACCAATGTCTACCCAAGTAATCAGCTCAACATATTTTAACAGACCTCTAAAACAAAATGACAAGGATAACCTCATGACTAATCTTCAGGATTAGTTATAAGAAAAAACTGTATTCTGGTCAGTTTTGCTGCCAGTACTGTGTCATGATTTTTGTCCTGTCAAATAAAACCTCTGAGAATGTCTATATTAGCTTTTGTGATGCATCCTCAGGCTGCTTTCTACGTTAGATTTCCCATCCCCAGCAATAATAATCCTTCCATTAATTTCTTTGTCTTTCCCATTATTACTTAGGCCTGTTTTTCATTGGTATGAAATGTTTGTTTTGTTTTGTTGTTTCGTTTTGTTTCGTTCTGTTTTGTTTTAGTCAGCATTGACTATCTGACATGTAACTATCCCAATGTACCAGCATGGTTACCCAGCCCTGTCCCATGTTGGTTTGATTGCTACTGGGAAAAAAAAATGCCATCAGTCCTCTTCCTTGTATGTGAGTAGCTAACAGCCAATGAAACAGAAACTGTGCTGGAAAGTGCTCCAGGCACACCACCCCTCTGATTTAGCATCTCTGGGCAACTGACCAGACTGGCTGGAGGATGGATGATCCTGCTGTTAGTTAATTGTGCATGCGTAAAAGTCGGAATCAGATTGTCAAGCTGCATAACTGCAATTAAGCACCCAGTCTCTGTATTCAGCAGTACTTGTGGGTTTTCTGCCTTGCTAAATGCTCTTGCTAGTTACTGTATTTTCTGAAGTGCTTGAAAGAGGCAAAAATATATAGTAAGAGCTATACTTCCGTATTTCGTATATCTATATAGATGTACATAGGCATAAGTATTTGTACATAAAAGATACATAAACTTCTGTGATATTTTTAAAGCTTACAAAAACAAACAAACAAACAACAAAAGCAGTAATTACAGTAGAGGGTGACGTTGAACATTTATGCTTCTACAAGTAGTTGGGTATTTTAGAAGTGCTTTACTTGCTCCGCATTTTTTTTGTCTATGATTTGTGCCAGTCAGTTATTACAGTAAATCTCTTGTCTCCCTCTGGTGGATACCTACAGAAAATGGAGTCTGAACGCCCGTTGGTAAGGAGGATCACAGCCTACCTTATGAGAGAGGTGCCTTATCCTTAACTCAAGCAGAACTCACTTATTTAGACAGAGAAGAGGCAAAGCTCAGTCTTTATGGATGATCCAGATATCAAACCAAGAACAATATTTTTTCCATATTATCCTCAGTTTAAAAAAAAAATAAAAAAAATAACATTTTGAAGAAGGTAAGGGAAAAGAAAAACAGACTGAAAAATGCAGTAATACACGTATCACAATACAGAATGTATTCTTCTAGCTTAGCTTATACAAAAAGGTGGATTTTGTTCATAAAATATATCTTATTCTGCTTCTGTCGTATTGAACTTTAAATACAGTCATACACACGTACACACATGGTTATTTTGGAAAACAAATAAAATAAATAAATAAAATTCAAAAAAAAATCACTACAAATATTTACACATCAGAAAGATATTTCATATCCACTTTAGAAATGAAATGTTCCTAGCCTTTTAGAAGACCAAAATATTGATTGTCAGACTGTGACATCATAGCAGCAGAAGACTCACTGGTGTAGAAATTAATCTTGCCCAGTTCGGACCTGGAATAAAGCTTGTTTTGGAGAAATCTGTGATCATTATCCCTGTTATGATTGCATTTTTTAAGGTTGCACCTTAGTAATATTCAACATGATGAAATTGCTGCTCTCTCTGTCTGAAAAGAAGATGAAAATAGACAGTATACTGCAGAAATCTGTACCAGTTGTTGCTTAATTCCCTGGTGGAATTTAAGACAGAACTATGAAGTCCTAAGAGGCTTGATTTGTGCTAAGTGCTTCTCTCTGTACATTACATTGCATTAGATTCATTCTTTGAAGGCATTCAAGGTAGAATTCTCTTTCAAGAAGATGAGAAAGAAACATTACTAGTGTGTTTTCCATGAATAGTTTTCCTTATCTCTAGGCTTGCTTCCTTTTGTATTACCATAGCTGCTTTTTAATGCTGTCATCACAAATCTCTGCAGTATGCTGCAAAGCATTTTTTTTTTGAGACATACTTTTAGCAGTAACAAAACTTTTAGGGTACCATGGTGTTTGGGCAACATTGTTTTGTTGTGGAAAGTCATTTTTGACTGCAGTTATTAAACAAGAAAGCATGAGAGTTACTTCTAGAAACCAAACTGCCCTTTGGCATTTTAAGTATTAGAATAAACTTTACCTGGAGTACATTTTATTGCCCATTTTATTTTTCTGAATATTAACTTCACACTTTAGGTAATGGTATTGTAAAATTGTACAATACTAAGAATAAATTTCTTGTGAAAGTTTTGGCTGAGTGAGGGTGGTGTTGGACTGACTCCTTTGTGACCATATGGACATAATAGAACAGGTGTATATTGACAGTTATGCATAATTACACTGCTTATGTTAAAAGGAAATTAAACCTTTACAAACCATGGTTTAACGTTTATCTCACTTTAAGTTTCAAATGCTAGCAAAATCTATAATTCATGTGCTTCCAACATCTGCACATTCAGAAAGGGTGTCAAGATGTCAGACTTGTACCCTTCTGAATGTTTAAAGGACAAGCTATAGAAAAGTATTCACGACTGAGAAGGGCTGGTGGGAAGAGGACAGGCCAACACCTGCTTATGAAGCCTTATGGAGAAGCTCATGTGGAAGTCTATGCCCTATGATTCTTTTGGTTTCCCTTCTTCAATCACTGCCACTGCTCACTGCTTCCTTCTCCCCCCCCCCCCCCCCCCCCCCCCCAGTGCTTTGAAGCTCACCTCGAGTTTTAATTTCATTGTCATTTATATCTATGTGTATTTATATCTATGTGTATTTAATTTTAAAAGCTGTTTGCTCTTTCTTTTTTTCTTGAAAACTCCCTTTTCCACTATAGGAATTATTGTCAAATAAGATTACAATACAGGAAAATACCCCATGAAAGAAGATTGTGCATTAAAAAGAACATTTTGTGAAAAGGCTATTAAATTTCTCCCAGCTTCCTGCTTTACAAGTTAATTGTGTCTTCTGGATTTGGCTCTGAGGGGAGCTATTCCAAGCTTCACCACCTTGAGAATTGCTTGCAAGGCACATAGAGTAATAAGAACAATATCACAACACCAGGGTTGCCAAATATCTAGCTACTTGTCAGGCTGTGAAATCCAGCTCCCAGAGTTCATGATTTGGTTAAAATGGAGAAATATACACCTAAGAACAGGATACAAAGTGTTAGCATGTTTCTTGAGGAGCTGCTAAAACTAGCTACTTACAGAAACCAATGCAAAAGAGTATGGAGTACTCAGTGATATTATAGTAGAATGTGTTTGGAAAGAAGAACGCAGGTTATGCTTATGAGACACGATCAGTCTTGAGACCCAAGTAGATTTATAAAGTCTTTTTTCTCTGCTTTACCTGTGGGGCCAGGAAACTATTTCTCTCCTTAATAGAATTTGGTTTCTGAGGAGGAGAGTTATTCGTGGAATTTTTTTCCACCTTGCCCTGCATCAGAAACTGGTTATATTAGATATTGAAGAGAGAGCCTGTAATACAGGAGATCAAACTATAAATGAATGATAACCCACCCTTCTCTGGGGTTTGATCTATCATCAATCACTTCCCAGAATCTTCTTAAACACTTAGGCATTTAAGAGAGCTTATTTACACAAGGTTTCACGGGTGTAAATGTGGCAGTCATCTGTTATGTAGCAAGTCAACAATAGTCAGCCAACTTGCAAGTTTTTACTGCCAGTGTCTGCCCAACCACTTTTCAGCTCATAATACAGGTTTCTCAAGTGAAAGCCATGATCACTTGCTTATGGGGTTTGCTGGTGTTTTGTTATCATGCTTGTAGAAGCTATGTTTGTACAGACAAATCAAAATTAGTTGGGCTGGAGGGAAAAATAATAATAATCATAATGACTGTAACCTACTGGAGAAAACACTTACCTGAAAAAAGAACACCTGAGTTCTTGTTCCTGGTCCAATGAATCTTGAATTATACTGCATCCTCAACCTTGAAGTTAGGGGGCATTAAAATGGGACTTAGGCACTGAAGTCGTGCAGATCTCCTACGCTGCCCTCTGGACAAATAACAGTGTGCCTGCCATGATAGTTCTCAGAGGTGTATTAGCTGCCCTTTCCCTGTGGCAGACTGTGTGGCAAGAAGGAACAATCTGGGCAGGTGTTGTGATTTAACCTGGCAGGCAGCTTAGCAGCACACAGCTGTTCACTCACTTCTTTCCACCTCCCTCCCTTGCCACCTCTCCTGCTCGCCTCCCCGCAGTGGGATGGGGGATAGAATCATGGAAAAAAAAAAAAAAAAAAAAAAAAGGATAAAAGCTCATGAGTTGTCATAAAGACAGTTTAAAGTTTAATAGGACAGAAAAGGAAGGAACAAATGATGATGATGATGGTAATAATAATAATATGAACAAAGCAAGTGATGCCCAATGCAATTGCTCACCACCTGCTGACTGATGCCCAGCCAGACCCCAAGCAGCAGTCCCACCTCCCTGGCCGACTCCACCCATATTTATTGTGCTGCATGATGCCATATGGTCTGGAATATCCCTTTGGCTAGTCTGGGTCACCTGTCCCAGGCCTATCCCCTCCCAGCTTCTGCTGCACCCCCAGCCTCTTCGCTGGCAGGGCAGCATGAGGAGCCAAAAAGTCCTTGGCTCTGGGTATCCACTGCACAGTCACAACTAAACCATCGGGATGTTATCAGCATTATTCTCATCCAAAATCCAAAACACAGCAACATACCAGCTACTGGGAGGAAAATTAACTCTATCCCAGCCAAAACCAGGGCAGCAGCTCCACTCTTTTTAAGAGAACTGTACCTAAGATAGCAAGTGGTGAAAATAGATTTAATTAAAGAGATTGACAGTTTTCATGATACTTTAAATCAGAATACAAAGAGCATTGTTTGAAGCATGGAATTCCCTCTTGGTTTTTGTTCCTCTTTTTTATGTTGTTGGTGTGGTGATTTTTTTTTTTTCCCCAAATAAAAGTTCATTTGATGATTTATCCTTCAAAACATGCTGCTTTTTCACCAAATATAGCCTTCATACAAAATGTAACATTTCTTTGTTTAACTGTGTCAATTAATTATTGTTCATGTGGTAACACAGCTTAAAATATTTTTTGATTCCTAACTTTTGCATTATTATATCAAGGATGATGAATGGCCCATTTTTCAATGATTAGATGATTGTTTCTTCTTTTCCCTTCCCCCTCAGGATTATTTTTTTGTAGATGAAAACCAGCACAGAATTGAAAATGCACAAATATAGCATTACTGCATTGTTTTGTTAGCTAAGCTGTGTTCTATTGTATGTGGTGATGAAAAAAAAAAAAAAAAAAAAAAGGACAAATAATTGTTTTATTAAAACAGTGGTGTATTTGAAAAATGTAGTTATGCACTCCAGTTCATATACAGTTTCTTTATATGTTTCTGGTTTCCATGGATAAAATTCCAAAAGGCAGATAAAGCCTTATGGGAATTCCATAAGCACTTACTCTTCTTTTCCTCCTTCATAGTGTAAGTGGGTACCGGAAGTCAACCTCTTTAAGTACCTTTGAAATCCTGCCTCTTTCTTCACCTTCAGAAAATGCAAACAAGGTACAGTAGCTACAGCAGGGAAAGCTATGCTGATCATTATCTTTCTTCTAAAAGAGTTGCTGTGAGGATGTGCCCCAGGAATTCTGGTTTGGGCTAGGATGCCCAAAGCACCTCCCTAGAGCAGGTGTGCGTCAAATGTTCACTGCCTAGTCCAAGGCAATGCCACCACAGCATGAAAATAAAACTCACCTGTAGTATTATGGTTTATCCAAATCCTAGGTCTTCTTTTAATATCCTTTTTTAAGTCTTATTTTAATGTCCTCAGGAAGATGTTGTGATTGGTGTGAAAAAATGCCCTTTGCTAGCCTAATGTGCTATATGAACATACATTAATTGTCATCTCTCTATTATAAGGGAGAACAACACCAATAACAAGGGAATTCAGAGCAGAGCAGGGCTTTGCCTGTTCTTTGCCATTTTTGTTTCCAAATGTTAGTGAGGAGTAAGAAAGGTTATTTCGTTCACCAACAGTGCAAGTTCCAAACCACAAAAGTCCCAGGAGTCCAAAAGAAGGTGCCCAGATCAATTGTTCTGTTGCTGGTAAGTTATAACTTGACTTTCCTATTGGCAGGCTAAGTCTCTCTGCCTCTATGTATTCAACACAAATTCCTCCTTTGTTGAAATCAACAGAGACGCCTCTTTCTCATAGTGAAGACAAAGTTTATACGATCTGTAAAATTCAAGCTGCTTTCCGTATTGCAGTCTTGCAAGTTTAGGGGC
The DNA here is from genome assembly GCF_013377495.2 of Cygnus atratus. Classification (NCBI taxonomy): domain Eukaryota; kingdom Metazoa; phylum Chordata; class Aves; order Anseriformes; family Anatidae; genus Cygnus; species Cygnus atratus. Next base: position 93,523,741 of record NC_066363.1, read on the forward strand.
AAAATGCCCTCTAGATCATGCCCTTCTAAGTATGCCAGAGCCCTGCAGGACCAAGGATGGTTGGTTTATCAGCCACATACACCTGGCAGGCTCACAGAAATACTCCACACATCATTAATGTACACAGAAAGTAAATAAGAAAAAAAAAAGAAAAAAAAAGTCTCTTTCCCTAGGGTGAAATCCCAAATGTGTTACTCAAGGAAGTGTATTCCATTTATGGGCCAGACCTGCTCAGGGGAAAAAAAAAATCTTTTTCTGGATCTAGGCCTGACTGCCAAACAATATTTTTTTGTTGCTAATGTAAAATAAATGATCCTATGAACTCTCTGTCTTCAGCTTCTGGCTTTTATTGCTGACAAATAAGCAATGTAGCTGAAACATGTTAAATGTAAAGTGCATTGAAAATGCCACTTCTTTCAACATGTGGCTCCATCATTAGATTATTACTTCATTGGTGCTGAGACACTTGGTAACACATATGATGGTTTTACTTCATGGCTAGCACATCCAAATGAGTTTATATGTTTATAATACAGAATTATTCAGCTCTACAACATCTGAATCAAGTTTATTACCCAGACAGTTAAAAACAATTCAATTTGATCTCGTAACTTTGTAATATCTCTTGTGTAACTCAGAAGATTATGTCTTACTAGAAAAGCCATTCTTGGACTGTGTGGTCTAATAGATCTGTCCTATAGCTAAATCTGCCCTAAATCCTGGCACAAACTAAACTACTAAAGATTTCTTTGTATTCTGTTATAAATGAAAGGAAGCCATCAGTTCTATATACCTTTTATTTAAAACAAGTTATCTTATCCATGAGGTGAGATTAGAACTCAACGTAAATACAGATTGTCCAATTTAGTCCATATAAAGTGTGTGCACTTTCCAATGTACAATGCTTGTTATTGGACGGCTTTAGAAGCTCAGCTGCTTACTTCTTGTAAGGATTTTCTAGCTTACAGGTTATTTGTAAGAAGACAGCTAAAATTGTGATTTCTGTTAGAAATGCTGGCAATGACTGAAAGAAAAGCTCAAATTTTGCCTCTCTATATTACATGTTAAAGGGCCATCAAGACTGAACAGTGTGGACAACCATATATACAACAAGGGTATATTAAGCTAAGCAGACTTCTTCATCTATTTCCAATTTAGTCTTATTTAATTTATCTTTTAATAAAATATATTTCTGTTAACTATCACTTCACCCTATTGTCTGTACAGCTTCAAATGACTGCTTTTTAGAGCTATGAATAACCAAATTAAAAGTCTATAGTTACATTAGTTGCGGGTTATTGGTCAGTAAGTGTTCATTAAACACTACACTTATTCTTTTCAATTTACAGTTTTATTTGTTTTCTTATTTTATCGGCTTTGATAAGCCATTTAAGAGTTATTTATGCAAAAGTATTAGTGCCTTTGATAGCAGAGCATAGCCAAGCTCTACTTCATGCAGTATAATTTGCAATATCTACTCACTCTCCTGAAACTTATGGTGATTGTTTGCACAATCACCTGATGAATTTTAACTGGGATTATTGAGTTGTTTTTTTTTTTCCCTACTTCAATGGTTCAAAGAAAAACCAATCACAGTACATAAGCATTTATGGTGGAAGACAATATTGTTTGCAAGTGTTAAGTTTAAATGTAATATTTTGACCTTTTAACTTTGAATTATAGTTTCTGTATATTCCTTGTTTATAAAACATGGCAACCCAACCCAATACAAAATTTAATTCACATAAATTGGTTTGATGTTTATAATCACTTACACTGTACAAGTATTGAAGTTTAGTTTTGGTAAATTCCACCAAAGTCACTTCCCAAAGCCAGTGACACTACCAAAACTACAACTATTTTTGTTTTAGTTGCAGTTAAAAACAAAAACAAAAAAAGGAAAAAGTATAAACAAAGAAAATACAGATCTACAAGAAAATTTAAACATGAAGGCATTTTAGGGCATGAGGAACTAGCTTATCTTTGGGGAATGCTTCAAAGTGAAAGACTTTTTGTTAGCAAACAGAGGTGGGTTGCGTTTTTGTTTGTTTGTTTTTCAGTTATATTTTTCAGTTATACAAATATAATTCTCATTCTGGAAGTATGAGGAAGTTTGCTGGTTTCCTGAAACTAAACCTAATTATATAAGTGTTTTTAAATGCTTTCTACTGTTGCTGATAATGAGTGTATTTTAGTGTATTCAAACACTGACAACACTGACAACAACATGTTTGAATAAAAACAAAAAATGTGTGATTTTGTGCCAGAAGTTTGGGCTCACATCCTAATAAATAAATAAATAAATAAAAATAAAAGGGGGGTGGATGGGAGGAATATGTGTTTAATAGCTAAGTAACTAAATAACTACAAGAGAAACAAACAAACAAATCTCAATTATGAAATATTATGAAAATGTGTCAAGCATCCAAACTGGTAATGCATCAACCCTGATCTGTCACAGTAAGCTGCTCATCACCTTAAAACAATAGTTCTCATGTTAAACCAGCTCTGCATACATTGCTGGGAAGATCTGATGTTATATTTTACTTAGAATGCATCCTTCTTTTATGACTGCCAAAACAAAACTTTGTACTGCATTGTGCCTTTCTAAAGTGGTGTCTTGGTCCAAGGACTGATATTGTTTTGTAAAAAAAAGGATAGAAATTGATTAAGTAGTCTTGTGATCTACTTTGCGTTATGTCATTCCTATTCTGATAACTTACTGAAAGTGAATAATAAGACCAGGAAAATCGATGCAGGATGAAATGGTACTTAGAGCAAGTAGACATATCAACTGCCAACCTAAAACCTATTTAAATTAATAGAGTTTATTTTTTTTAATATTATATTACATCATTTTTGTACACCCTGATTTTAGTTTCATTGACTGATTTTATTGTTGATTCAATATTACTACAGGGATAGAAAGGAATGTGACAGATTCAGCAGGTCAATTCATAAGTATATGATGAAAAAAATTCAGCTTGATAAATACTACACAGGATCGCCTGTATTCCCAGCCTTTTTCTCCAGATGTTCATATGATCAGTTATTCATAAGAGCAATAATATTTTTCCCTTATAGCTTCTTTCTGTCCACCTACTCATTCCTTTCCCATAGGATACATACTATGTCCTTGTGGATTTAACCACAGTACTTGGCAAGACAGACAGAACCACGTGTTCTATGCTTCCTTTTCTTCTCTGTCACTTCATAAAGTAGCAGCTTTAACAGACCAATCAGAAAGAGGCAAAGTTTCTTAAAAACTAAGTGGTTCCATTCATTGAACAAGAAAGATTTTTTCAACCCATTAAATGTTACATTTGAAGAGAATATTCAATGGCAAATCCATCAGTTGTTAAAGCTATGTGATAAAATGTAGTGTTTTTCCAACACTGTGGTGGTTTTATTCAGATGGGCAGCTGAGCTCCACCAAAACTGCTCTGTCACTCCCCATCCTCAAAGGGAAAGGGGGAGAAAATATGACAAGGGCTCAAGGGCTGAGATAAGGACAGGGAGATCATTCAATAATTTTCGTGATGGGCAAAACAGACTCAGCGTAGGGAGATTAGAGAAATTTATTACCTATTACTAGCAAGCTAGAGAAGTGAGAAACAAAGAAAACAAACTACAAACACCTTCCACTCATCCAACCTCTTCCACCTCCTCCCCCTGAGCATCACAGGGGAACAGGGAATGGGGGCTGTGGTCAGTCCCTAACGCTTCATCACTGCCGCTCCTTCACAGTCACTCTCTGCCCCTGCTCCATATGTGGTCCCTCCCACAGGATGCCGTCCTTCCCAAACTGATCCTGCAGGGGCTTCCCACAGGCAACAGCTCTTCAAGAACTGCTCCCACATGGGTCTGTACCACAGGGTCCATCCATCAGGAGCAAACTGCTCCAGCACTGGTCCCCCATGGGCGGCAGCTCCCCCCAGACTCCCTGCTCCTGCGTGGGCTTTCCATGGGCCGCAGCCTCCTCCAGGCCACATCCACCAGCTCCACCGGGGGCTCCTCCACGGGCTGCAGCGTGGAGATCTGCTCCATGTGGGACCCATGGGCTGCAGGGGGACAGCCTGCTCCACCAGGGACCTCTCCACAGGCTGCAGGGGAACTTCTGCTCCAGCACCTGAAGCACCTCCTGTCCTCCTTCTGCACTGACCTTGGTGTCTGCAGGGCTGCTTCTCAATCCTCACTCTCCTAGCTGACGTTATGCAGCAGTTTTTTGTTTGTTTGTTTGTTTGTTGTTGTCATTATTGTTGTTTTTCCCTTTTTTAAATATGCTCTCACAGAGGCGTAAACAACACTGCTTATTGGCTCAGCTCTGGGCAGCAACAGGTCCCTTTGGAACCAGCTGAAACTAGCCCTTATCTAGCAGGAGGCAGCTTATGAATTCTTCTCACAAAAGCCACCCCTGTAGTCCCCTGCTACCAAAACCTTACCATGTAAACCCACTATGCACAATCACATGACAATGTCATAGGAACATAGCCTGGGAAAGGTCAGAAGGCAGTTTATTCTACTAGGAGCTGTCCAGGGTCCACAGCTGAACCTACTGCCAGAAGAATGTGATTAGCCAGAGGATGTTTGTAATTAATGTGAACGCTCACAAGACCATTATGGTGAACTATTAGAATGTCATGAGTCTTTCCTTGCTGAGCGACAGATACATTCCATGAAGATAAAATTTCACAAGTGTGTGAGCAAAACCAGGCAATGTCTTCATTTATTTTAATTTATTCAAAACATTTACGGTGAGTAATAGTTCATTGGGGTAATTCTATATGATAAGTGTGTTAGAAAAATATTTTACACTCTTTTCAACCGTGCAGTTACGACACTCTTCTCATTTTGTCTGAAGTGCCATCTATTTTCATTCTGTGAAATGTCATTTCATACATACCTTTATTAAGCTTGATTGTGCTTTCAACAACTGAGAGAATTCTTTCAATGCTATAATTCAGCCCATTCTCAAAATTATTGCTTTCAGTCATTTCCAAGGTATCAAGTGTTCTCTCTGTCCATGCCAGCTAACAGGTAACAGCTGAAGTTACTACTGAAGCATGTATAGTTCTTAGGGACACTTCAGTCCCAGAATAAAAAAAAAAATGTGTTAGTTGATTATCCAAACACAAATCTGAATGTTCTCAAAAAAGGCCTAAAATATGATGCAAAGACTTCGTTTAAGTGTAATTTATTTTTTTCTATATTTCTATACTTCTTTTTTTTCTGCACTACAATGCGACTAAGTAATTTAATCTGTCAGAAAATTTGTTCTTAACATTCATTTCCACAAGTTAGAAAGTAGAATGTGATCTAAAGTAAATAGATAAATAAATAAAAAGATGTGATGTTATCAAAACAAAACAAACAACAACAAAAAAACACTTCTCAGTAGAAGATCATAAAAACCTTGATTTTGCTATGAAAACGTATAGAAAGGGAAAAGTATAGAAAGGGAACAGGAACAAGTCTTTAAAGGAACATAACAATTCCCTTTGAGACAGGGAACTATGGTTAGACCCCCACCACTAAAAATTAATTGTTTTGCTAACCAGAGTACATATTTATTTTTATGGCACATCTTTAAAAAATCTTCTAAAACTATAAATATTCTTCAGTGATACACTCACAGTACAAATAGTGTTATGCAATTTTTGAAACATCAAACTGCTATGCTTCATATCATGCGTAACCTTCTAGTTTCAAATGTGTAGTGTTTGTTGTTGTTGTGGTTGGTTTTTTTTTTTTTTCAGGAAATATTAATTTAGAAGTATGCAACTCCAAAATATCTTAAGCTATGTCTACAGGTGTATCCTGAGCTTCCATTTCAGCCACAGTTTGGATTGGTTTGATATGATCCATCAGATTTTCCAGATGATTTCACAATATCATATCTTCTATTCCAGGACCAGAAACTGGAGGAGGCAGGGCTCAGGGAATAAAATATTCAGTGCTCTGCAAAGCACAGGTTCTCAAGATTTGTATCTAAAGAATCCATGCCAATTTTTGGAATCTCTTTTGGCCTGACATGACACTTCATTAGAAAACTCTAATTTTAAATTATCTCCCTCCCCCTCCCTCTCCTTCCCTTTCACCCCTTCTCTTCCCTTCTTCCTCTTCTTCCTCTTCCTTTTCTGCATCTCCTCCCTCCCTCCCTCTCTCCCTCTCTCCCTCCCTCCCTCTCTCTCTCCCTTCCTTCCTTCCTTTCTTTTTTCAATAGTTTTTTCAATTTTTTTTTTCCTAGCTTACAACTTAACTAAGAGGATTCAATGTAAGCAGCATTTACAGTGGCCCAGGTCATTTTCTTTTGCTTCAGCCTGTCATTTGCAAACACTACCAATGGTAAACTATGGTAGATATTATGTTCCATTTCTTTTTCTTTTCTTTCTTTCTTTCTTTCTTTCTTTCTTTCTTTCTTTCTTTCTTTCTTTCTTTCTTTCTTTCTTTCTTTCTTTCTTCTTTCTTTCTTTCTTTCTTTCTTTCTTTCTTTCTTTCTTTCTTTCTTTCTTTCTTTTTCATTTTCTCAATAGTTATTTGTCTACCAAGTGAGGCCTAGATCTAAAAAAAGAAAGCCAATTTTACTTACTTATGTAATAATGGCTTGCAGTCTTTCCAGTAATCCAGATTTTTAAAAGCCAGAATAAGACCAAAATATTTGCTGTAAATTTCCCTTTACCATCCAGGCAATTAGCTCATTTTTCTTTTATCTTCCACAAGCTCAGTACTCTTTGATGTTTTCAGAACTGTCAGGGAAGTGGCCTTTGATGTCTTCAAATCAAAACTAGATATCCATCTGGAAGATATGCTTTAGTCAAATACACATTGTTCAGCTCAGTGCAGGAATAACCAGGTGAAATTCTACAGCCCATGTTTCAAAGGTAGTCAACCAGATTAGCTAATGGCTTTTTTGCCATTACATTTTATGAAGCTATAAAAATAAAGCACTATGCATTTCTATGCAAACCTTCAGAAGAGGATCATAAAAAATAGTATGAGAGAAAGCAGACATGGTTACAGAATGATGAATTTTAGACTATGGCAATACATAATATGGTGGGGAAAAGTCAGACAGATCAAAGATGGACAAGTTTTTATACAAAAAGTCCACTGTAGAGAGAGCTGTAGAGCTTCTATTATGCAGTTATTCCACACTGAGAGTGGAAAAATAAAAGTAGGATAAGAGATACCCAAAAGAAATATAGCTTTCCAACAATCAGTATCTGACCATAGTAAGGTCAAGTCTACCTTTTCTGCTGCTTATACTCTTGTGTGAACATGTTACTTAAATTTATTACCCTTCCTCAGAAATCAGTGGCAGTTTAACAAATCTGAAAATATCAGAAGTTTGCGTCAGATGACTGTAGATCTATCCGATTTACTGGAATGTGATTTCGAAATTTGTTTTCTGAGCTCCTTTTTATACAACCTGTGTAACATCAACAGTCCCTTTTTAGAGGCAAAACACTTCAATCACCTAATGACTACTCCCCATTTATACACCCAAGAGTCAACATCAACTTACTGTCACATCATGTCACAGATGTTCACACTAAATATTTGTCCACTCTTCCTCCTAAACCCTTTGAAAATCATGTCTTGTCTATAAATGTTGGTGGTGCACCCTTTCCCAAAGATAGATGAGTTGTATTTGAGGTATGTGAAAACAGCATGTTATTTAAATAGGTACATGTAATCTAGTGATTTGCACTGCTCACTGAGACTTCTTCCATTCCTCGATTAAGGTGCAAGTTCTTGGGACATGTTGATAAGTCATCCTATCTTCCTTCCCTGATTTCCTCCCCTTTTTTTTCTTGATGTTAAGTTGTTCTTTCAGATTTGATTGGTTTTATACCCTGTTTCTGAGCTCTTTTTACTACACTATAGCATGCTCTTTGTAAATATACAAGCTTAGGTTTCTATGCATTACCTTGCTGAGAAAAACAGAATGTTTCCCTTGTTTTATCTAAAGCAGACAGTTTACTAAAGGCCAATCAAAGAACAAATGTATTTCATATACAAAGGACCTACTGACTGTACTAACTCAATTCCATTTCGTACTTGGTTATTGTTCTCATTGCTGTTAAGATACAAATTAAGGACTGAAGTTATATTAAACAGCTTAATTCTCTGTCTGGGTTCTTCCTAACCAGAACCCCTTCTAACATGGGGTTATACTGTACTGGGTCTGGCTAAGATGGAGGTAACTTTTCCTGCAGCAGCCCATACAGTGCTGTGCTCTGCACTTGTAGCAAGAACAGCATTGTTATCACAACAATGTTTTGTATATTGCTGAACAGTGCTGGCGCAGCATCAAGGCACTCTCCAAACCCTCCAGAGACAGTAGGGTGCCCAGGGGGTGAGCAAGAAGTGGGGAGGGGACATCATCAGGGCAGCTGACCTAAACTGACTAAAGGGATATTCCATACTATACAATGTCATGCTAAGCAATAATTGGGAAAGAGGAAGGAAAGGGGGGCTCTCATCATAGACCCTCCCAAATAACCATTACACATACTGAGGCCCTGCTTCCCAGTCTGTGGCTGAACATTACTCATTGATGAGAAGTAGAGAATAATTTTTTCTTCCCTCTCTACACACAGCCTTTGCCTGTTTTGGTCATTTGTTTTGTTGTTGATGATGTTGTTTTTCTTTGTTTGTTTTGTTTTGTTTTTCTCTCTTTCTTTTCCCTTTAATTAAGTCATCCTTACCTCAACTCATGAGCCTTCTTTTTTTTTCCAGAATACTTTCTTCCCCTACTCCCCCCAACTTTCTTTGAAGAGGAGGAGTGAGAGGGCAGTTGTGGTGGAGTTTAGCTGCCCAGTAAGGTAAGAATACCACATACACTTGGAGAAAAGCTTATTTCACAAACTGACACTCTCTTCTCTCCTATTACACACACAAACTATTTCCCACACAGATGCTCAGGCATGTAGACATTTAGAAGACCTTTTCTCATGGCTTTCAGTACATTAGGTAACTCTGGTACAGTTTTACAAAAAAGAGAGAAAATTAATTTCTAAATGTGTATGCATAGGCATATAGGTACTTAAACCAACATAAGTGTCCCACCACCTAGATAATGTAAAGATTTAGGCCAAATGACTGGTATAAAACATACTGGTCTGACAACTGGATTCAATTGATTTTATATATATATATTGATTCACCTGACATTATTCTTGAGTTAGATGACTGTAACTATGAAGAATGTAGTTGTTTTCACATTGGGAATAAACAGTGGACACTACATAAAATCAGAGAAAACTTAGTATATTACCATAAATGCAAATATTTTAAAGTTTTTATACAAAAACAAATATGCAAAACTCTTGGTGACTGCACACAAGTTGAAAATGCACACAAATGCAAAAACATGTTTTCAATACTGTTTTTAAATGTGGTGCCTACCATACACAGAATGTGTCTTGCTAAACCTTCAAATCTTCATAATTCATAATAGTTCGTTAAGGATTTAAGGAGTTTAAAATTACTAAAGTTCACCTCTAAGAATGAAAAAGAGAACCCTACTCAGTATTTGTACTGGCATTTTGATTTCTTCTAACAGACCTGTACCTGCAACTGCGAAGCCCTATCTCTATATAACTTCATTCTAATTCTGATATTTAGCCATGTGATCAGAGAAGAAACTGTTATTTTTAGGGGTGTTCTTATGTCATACATTGAACCAAACTAATGTCCGGCAAAGTAGCTTTTATTAATGTTAAGGTATGAAAAACTCCTTTTTAAGAAGTGTTCTGGCACACACAAGCCTCTTTGAAAGAGGCTGCTGAGTACATATCTTTTGAAACTTTTTGCTTATTTTTTCCCAATTTCCCCTGTGTTAAGCCACCATATCTCAGGTCATAGCAAAGGCAGCAGCAGGCCAGAGTGAAGGCTGCTCATGCTGTTGCACATTGAAGAAAGAGTGTTGACCGCTGTGAGAATCATAAACCTCTCAGTATGATGATCAACTGAGCAGTAAATTAATTAATCATCATTTTATGCCTCATCAAGCACTTTGCTGAGACTCTCAACAGGGGCCAGCTCAATTAGCCAATGGGAAGCAGACTGTTTTGTTTAGCTGGGTGAGTCTTCCATAAACAGAGGAAGCTTTGACAAGCTAATAAATATGTCATCTGTCTGTGTCACTAGCTGTAATGTGGCTCCACCTGTAAAGTTGTGGGATTCTGCTCAGTATGGTGGATAGCAACTTGAAAGAATGAGAGTGAGGTATCCAAACTCCTTCTCAAACAAAACACATTTTAGAATATATCAGGGTTTTTAGCCAATGAATTTGGGCTAGATTATTAGGGATCAGGTATTCATTTTTGACTTCTGAATCAGATATTTATAGCCTTTCAAAACATATTCCCCTGTTAGGCATAGTAAAACCACATGGCTGCATTTATAAGTTTAAAATGCTCCTTTCCTTTATTTATTTTTTTTTCTTCCTTAGAGAAAAAATGCCCACCCATCAAAAGCAATGCTGGTGGTAACAAGCTTCTTGAGGTAAAATCTTTTGATTAAGTGGCAATAATGCTTCTGCCAAAACAGACAGGTTTGAAAGGTCCTTGTATCAAATCCTGCAGCTCCACTGAAGTTATTGGAGTCACATCAATCTAACTGCAGCCAGAATTCAGCACTTGATGAATTAGACATCCCATCATTCAGAACTGAAAACAGAAACATGAATTTAAAAGTCTCAGACTTGAATCAAATCACTGAATTTTGCAAATTTGTGCTATGGACTTTCATGTATCTTTATGGCCATAAGGGCCCGTTATGAGTTTCTAACTTGATTTTCTTCTAACACTGCTTATAACCTCTGGCTGAACAAGAGATTATCACTAATACCCCCAATCTTTGCTGAAGGATTTCAGGTGGTAGAAAATACAGCACATTCATTGATAAGCCACTTCTATAATTAGTTATTAGCACTGATTAAAATGTGCATCTTATTTAAGACTTAATTTTATATGGCTTCAAATTCCAACTTTTAGCTTTTCTAAATCTTCTTTCAGGGGAAGGGGTCCCAAATTTCATGTAACGTATATCTCAATAGTTACAGAAATATTGTCTTCCAACATTTTACACCCAGTCCTCACTTGAGAAAATAAACTGTATTCTTCTGGAGGGGCATTTTTATTCACTCAGCAGCCCAAGGCATTCTGCGTAACACTGATGGGTTGCCAGAGCTGGAAGAAGCCACCCTCTCTCCGTGTTCCTGGCCATATGCACTCAAGCTCTACAGAGATAAATGTTACTATTCTAAATTTTCATGAGTTTTATGCCAGACTCTTAAAGGTTTTGGACTACTGAGGATGACCACAGTGGTAAGATGCTAAGACTTTGGTACACTGAGGTTAAGGGGCAGCAGGAATGAAGTGCTGACTTTGTTAGGAAATGTGTCTATAGAACCCTGACAGGACTAAAGTTTCAGAACACAGAATAGCTCTTTATCCAGTGAAGAAAGTGCTTTGGTTTCCCCCACAAAAAAAGCAGGTAGAAAAAGAGCACTAACATTTATAAACAGTGAAGCCAGGGTCAACCCAACTGTCCATACAAGCTAGGAATACGATTCACTACACCTGCCTTTCCAACTAGTAAAAATGGTAGCGGCTCAACTGAAATCAACAGCTCAAATATGGGAAATGAATTTATAAATCACAGCCAGCCTTAAAACTTTTTCCTTGAGCTAGATCATCATATAAGAAGTGCAGGAGATACTTACATGTGACCCAATTTAGTCACTAAGAAGGTTCTGTCGGTCTTGTACTCCCACCTTAAAATGTCACTTTTTTTTTTTTTTTCTGGCATGTAATTTACCAAAAAATCTTGATTACTCCCTGTAGAAGCACTTTATATGTACAGTCTTTGCACCATGGACAAATTTTACTAGTAAAAGTTTTTTTCTAGTTATTCCAAGGCATTGGAAATTACAGAGTATAACAGAAATCTCTCTCTTTCTTGCAAATGACTGCATAAAACTGCAAACAACGGTGACTCATTTTAGCAGTTCTATTTTAAAATCAATGAGTCTGGATTTAATCCATTTTACATTTCTGCAATGATTTCACACAGGACTAATTTTTTACTATGTGAAGTAACATTCATAAGAACCTTCCAACTTGGAAGGAGGGAAGGGAGGGAAGGGAGGAAGGGATGGAAGGGAGGGAGGGAGGGAGGGAGGGAGGGAGGAAGGGAAGAAGAGAGGGAAGGAGGGAGGGAGGAAGAGAGGGAGGGAGGGAGGGAGGGAGGGAGGAAGGAAGGAAGGAAGGAAGGAAGGAAGGAAGGAAGGAAGGGAGATCATAACTTTGAAACCAAACAAGCTCTATCTCAGGAAAGGTTACTGTGTTGATGCCCTGAATTACATCCTTTCCCAAACAAAGGGAAAAGAAACAGCAGCAGGAATTTGGGAATCATGGAAAATAGGAAGTTGCTGTTTATGCAGCTTCAAGGATAGTGATGGTCTCCTGGAATGGAGAAACCAATAACAGGATTATTGAAGCAGCTGAGGATCAGGGAGATGGGAAAGTGACATATAGTGACTTTGTACATAAGACGTGGCAATATAATACATTTGACATAGAGAAGCAAGAAGTGATCAAACCCCTTATTAGAATGGTGAGCCCTACATATATCTGTGTCAGACACACCTAGAGGAAGGTATATCTCTGTAAGCAAGTTTATAATTCCACTGAAAAGTAGCACTAGCTTTATTTGACCAGCCTACTTCCCACAGATCAGAGTGATCATCACTGAGTTTCCAGTCTCTGAACAGGTGGCTTCAGTTTTGGAAAAAGTTTCTCATGGAATCCATGCAAAGAAATTATTCTAGTTGTTACCATATATGTGCATAATAAGGAATATTTGCATTCCCGCATACTCTCTTATTATACTTTTGTAAGAAAATGCAAGCACACATGCACTCTATTCAAAATTTTGCTCCTGTTACCTAGGTGAACGGGTATTGGTCTTTTACTTTATTTCTCACAAAACTTACTACAACATGTAATTAATTCAAAGGATGGGAAGGTGCCAAATAATTCAGCAGTAAATTTCATAAATTAAAAATAATGAGTTTGTTTTGCTGATATTCATGAAACATTTTTCTTCCTGCATATTCAGATGAATAGCTGATATTTCTCCCAAACTCAGCAATTTTGCCTTGCAAGTGTTGGTGTGAACACTACTTTCTGCTTCAGGTCATGTGGGTTCAAAGCTCTAGAGTTTCACTTTGAATTTGATGATTGCTTACTGAGAACCATTTGTCTTCACCCACATAAATCAACCTACATTCAGCAAGAATGGGCTATGGTTTCCTGAATGCTTCAAAAAAAGAGGGAGTGAGCTTCTAGCATGTTTCCAACGGTTATAGATTTCATAGTGAAAATTTTGCAGAGTGGTACTCAAAGCAATTCTTTGCAAAATACATGTTTCTAGTCCACATATCTTTCACACTTGTGTTTCAATGTCTTTTGAAAAGAGCTGAGGCATTTTTAAGCCTATGATTAAAACAAACAAGAACAAAACCAAACAAACAAACAAAAAAAAGACAAAATGCAATGGGATTCTAGTACACTCACGTGATCCCTGATCCGGTTCTCATTAGAGGCTGATCAGAGGGTTTCAGCAACATCAGGGAACATTGGACAGGGAACACAGATCTGTGGGAGATTAGAAGCAATATGTTATTATGACACCAAGTAGAGACAAATAACATAAAGGAAGAAATTCTCCCCCTTTTACCTTTACATTCCTTTTTCAGAAGTCTCTGTATGCCATTAGTTTTAAACCAGGAGCCAATCTGACTGAATTTAGCTCATTTTTCCACTTTCTTTTGTAGATAATTTTGGTGATAATTTTTCTTTGTTCACAGTGTGAAATTCACTCTGCCTTGTTCTGTTTTACAATAACCATCCTTAAAGATACTTTGAAGTGAACATCCCAGAAAAATCATAAATCTCACTGTCATACAGACATATGTGAACTTTCTTTTGAAAGTTTCATTTTTCTCATCTATTCTGTCTGGGATTACCCTAACCCTGTACTTTTCATTCTTTATCACTTTTATAAAGGGCAGAAAATTTAAATTTTGACAAACTCTAATCTCAACTCAATTACAGTTTGACTAATTACATGACATGAATTTTACCCCATTTGGTTTTGTCCAAGATTAGTATTAGAATGCCTCAGATAAGTTTATAGACAGTATTTTTATGCATCCAAAGTATAACACTGAAATGAAGAAATACATAGCACAAAGCAACTTCACTAAAGAGCATTGGGAATATGATTATGATGGTGATTAAACAACAACATCTAATCTGGTTTCAGGCCTACAGCTGAAAATCATCTTTTGTAAAGTGTGCCTGCCAAGGTTATTGTAAAATTATCCCAGGCACCAAAGTGATGAATGGTCCCAGCATTTGCTGTGATATGGATGCCATCCCTGTGGGGCTTCACCAAGCAGGATTTTCATGTGGACAGACTCACATGGAGGACAGATGGGAAAGAAAACAAAATTAGTTGATCTGTGCTAGAGCAAAAATCCATCTTTCCTTTGCTACCCACGTTGTGCACTTGCTTCTTTGCAGACACGGAATGTGTTTTTTAAATTATATCTCTTCCCTTTTTCCTTTGTGGAGTGATCTGCATGTTTTATGCTGACCTTGAGTTTAGTGCTGATTTACATTCTTGAACTTTCATGCCAACCTAGCTTTAGACATGCTAAGCAGCAAGCCTAATATCTAACTTAGCACAGAAAACACTGTCTCCAGTTGCATTAGTAACAGATTTAGTCCAATTTTGAGGACAGGTTTCAAATGAAAATGATCACCCAAGCTTAGCTTTGACAAAGTCCGACTAATGAGACAGTCAAATGGTAACAGTCTTGTTTAACAGACAAGCAGGCTTTCTAGGCCTAGACCTAAGTCCCTGTCCTGAAACGGCTTCCTCTGCTCTTCACAAATAGGAGCAATCCCAGTGAGGAAGACAGTGAAACTGGTGCCATGCAGAACTGGGGCTAGCCATGGCTAGCAGCCATGATGTGTGATATGCTAGCCATGTGCTAGCCATGGCAGCACATCTGAAAAAAAAAAAAAAAAAAAAAAGTGTACTGTTCACATCATCACTTATTGGATGCTGGAAGTATTGTACCAACAGTGGCTACAGAGGGGACAAAAAAGCAACAAATACTTTGTGTATTTTTCCATCTACGTTTATCTCTTAATCAGATTTCCTGGGGTGAGAGGTTAAACTTAGAAAGCCAGCGGAGATGTTAGGATTATTTAACTGCAATATAACTAACACCTTGGGAACTGATTTGTCAGAATGAATTGCAGTCCACAGTGCTCCGAGTATGCAAACT